>NC_089581.1:93597635-93897635 GCF_019320115.1 Miscanthus floridulus | reverse complement strand
AAGTACATCAAAGACATGCTCAAGAAATTTGGAATGGATGATGCTAAAGCTATTACTACATTTATGGGGACAAATGGAAACTTGAATAGTGATGCTAGTGGCAACATGGTGGATCAAAAGATGTATCGGTCTATGATTGGAAGCCTACTCTATGTGACCGCATCAAGGCTGGATGTGATGTGTAGTGTATGCATGTGTGCTAGATTTCAAGCCTCACCAAGAGAGAGTCATTTGAAGGCAACCAAGAGAATATTGAGGTACTTGAAGCATACACAAAATGTTGGATTATGGTATCCCAAAGGAGCAAGATTTGAGTTGATTGGATATTTGGACTCTGATTATGCGGGATGCAAAGTTGAGAGAAAGAGCACATCGGGCACATGTCAACTACTGGGAAGATCACTTGTGTCTTGGTCATCAAAGATGCAAAATAGTGTAGCACTTTCAACCGCCGAAGCGGAGTACATTTTGGTCGGTAGTTGTTGTGCACAATTACTTTGGATGAAGGCTACTTTGAGTGACTTTGGAATAAAGTTCAAACAAGTGCCATTGCTATATGACAATGAAAGTGCAATCAAGCTCACCAACAACCCGGTTCAACATGCAAGAACAAAGCACATTGATGTCTGCCATCATTTCAAAAGAGATCATCAACAAAAAAGAGATATTTGCATTGAGAGTGTGGGCACCGAAGATCAACTTGCCGATATATTTACCAAGCCACTTAACTGAGAAGAGGTTTTGCAAGCTAAGGAATGAATTGAACATACCTGACTCCTCCAATATGTGTTGATACACCCCCATATATGACATGCCTCTCCTTTGAGCAAAGCAAGGTAAAGTTGATTGACATGTCATTCATCCATTGCTAAGGACTTGTTTAGTGCATCTAGTCATTCCTCACATGTCTTAGGCTCATTCATGAAAATCAAATGAATTTGATGCTTGTATGGTACCACTACTGCTTGTATGCTTGAAATGATCTAGTGGCAGCATATGACATGTTTGTGGGCTTGTGAACCTAGTGTTTAATCTAGAAAATGAGCTATAAGTGTTTAACTCAACATAGTCCATGATAACCCTTATTTAGAGCTATGAAGAAGCTTGCCCTTGGATCAAACCAAGTTAAATACCTTTTGCAAATGATCTAGATTGAACCAAATTGGGAAAATGATCCTCACTTCACATGGTTTCACCCCAACCTATCTAAAATTTGAGCTCACCTTTTGTGCTAATTGTTAACAAAGGGGGAGAGAAATTCACAAAAATAGTAAGATAGGGGAGCAAACAAATGAAATGACATTGTAAGGGGATCAAATTAAAATTAAAGCACATAAGTAGGGGGAGCAAGCTCATAAACTTGTATGTTGCATTTGAATGTGAATTACATATGTTTGCTTGCATGGCACAAGTTTTTAAAATTCCATATCCATGCTTGTGTGGTGTATGCTAGATTATAGAAAATGATTCGATGAAATGAAAACTAGCATGCATTGGATGATAGTTAGATGTGCCTTTCATGTTTTACAAGTGGTACTAGAGCCTTGTTTATAATGTTGATCTCACGAGGTATCTAGTGTTTGTGTTGCAAGTGCTATCTAACTAACCATGGTGCTAAGGATGGTGTTCAAATGGCAACTCTGATTGGTATCACGCTTCAAAGGTCCATTCTTTACACCTTAGCATCACTTGGTAGCTATTACTCTCCTAAACTTCCAATCCATGCATATGTGTAAGCTTTCAAATCCAAACTCTTAGCACATATGTAGGGGGAGCTAATACTACCAATTTGCATTGATGAAACTTGTCCATAATCTATACACATGGTAATATGCTTGGGCAAGCAACGTTAATCT
Source organism: Miscanthus floridulus (assembly GCF_019320115.1). NCBI lineage: Eukaryota > Viridiplantae > Streptophyta > Magnoliopsida > Poales > Poaceae > Miscanthus > Miscanthus floridulus. Next base: position 93,895,779 of record NC_089581.1, on the reverse strand, counting down.
AAAAAGATTTAATTGAATATCTTTGTAAATAGGTTGTCATCAATTACCAAAAAGGGGAAGATTGAAAGCCCTAGTTTGGTTTTGGATAATTGATGAAACCTAGCACTAATCTTTGTCATGAGTTGTGATATGAGCTAGGTTGGTGCAATCCAAGTGAGTAGCATGGTGGCACTCAAATGGTGATGTTGATCACATGAAATGATGAGATGGCCACATGTGATGATGATCAAGTGCTCAACTTGGAAAAGAAGAAAGAGAAAAACAAAACCCTATGAAGATCAAGGCAAAGGTATAAATAGGGGTTTTGTTTCGGTGATCAAGACACTATAGAGAGTGTGATCACATTTAGAGTAGATGGCCATACTATTAAGAGGGGTTCTTAACTAGACAATTCGGTCATATAGTGCCACTAGGTGCTGGACTTCATGCATTGCATTTAGGCCTAGTGCACATTGGAGAGCAAGCGAAAATATTTATCGAAAATATTTTGAGTAATGCTAACTTGGCTCTAACATGTTTTGAGAAAACACTTTGAGAGTTAGCATCGCTTGCAAAGTAGTGTTAGACTACTTGTGGATCAAATCGAGAATAAAAAACATAGCTAACAGAGGTTTTTGCCTCGGGGTGGTCACTGCCATGGGTGGGGCAGTGCACTGCCCTAGCCTATCTGTTGACCGGCTAGCCATGGCCGAGAGTAGCAACTTTGGGTGGTCATCGGACATGGTGGTGTGCACCGCCATGTGCATGACGGTGCATCATCGGCGGCTGTTCGGTGCCACCGCCACTTTTTAACTGAGGTAGAGACTTGCTGGAGTTAGGGCCGAGAGGGCACCGCCCTAGTCACTGCCATGGGGTGGCAGTGCACCACAATAATTATCTAGAGAGGGGTGTTTTTGGGACTCGGCCCGGGTGGCACCGCTACCCACTGTTCGGTGCCACCGTCGTCCCTGTCCGGTGACCAAGTAGCCATTGGTCGACCGTTGGAACTTGACCATTGGGGCACTGTCACACCCTGTCCAGTGACCTCACCGCCCTGTCCGGTGCCCTCATAGAAAGCAACTCCAAGGGGTAACGGCTCTATTTGCTTATGTGGCTATAAATAGAGGGTGTGGCCAACCTTGGCCACTCTCTTGGCACCTCATACACTTGTGCACACCATTTGGAAGCTGAGCAACACACTCCACTCACTTGTTCACTTGATTTCATCATCTTGAGTGAGATTGGAGAACCTCTAGTGCATTGCATTGAGTTGCGTCATCTTGTGGCACTAGTTGGGTGATTTGGGCTTGTTGTGAGCTTGTTACTCTTAGTGTTTGCCGACACCTAGACGGCCCGATGATTGGAGGATCATTGAGCAGAGTTCCTGATTGTCTCTGGCCTCAATCGGTTGCTTGTGAGGGGTCTTATGCCTTCCCCGTTGGAGCACCAAAGGCGACTCTAGTACATTGCTCGTGTCATTGAGCTACCTCACTTGTGGGTGGGTTGTTACGGTGTCCAATTGTGTGGACGAGGTTCGTGCAACAACTCTTAGCCGTTGAACCACCAAGTGTTGGTCAACACAACAGGGACTAGCATGCCAGTAAGCATGTGAACCTTGGGAGAAAAATTGATTGTCTCTTGCCATTGGTCACAGAACCGACCAATTTATAAGAGCACAAGTACAAAAACAATCGCCGAAACAATCAAGTTCTTGCACTTGAGCCCATATAAACCCGGTAGTCAACTGAAACCATGAAGGATTTCAAACCAACTTGCATACAACCAAGATCACAGTAATTCAACATAACACATCGTATGTTACAACATTTCACAAACAGTTTGCAGATAGATTACAACACCTCAGAGTCATAGTTATTACAAACCAAGTCTTGTAAAGTAGCGGAAGCAAATAGTTTAACTCACACACCCGAGTTCAAATACAAGTACCAGCTTGCTGATCACAACCCACAAAAGCATTCGGATAAGATAAACAGAGATCATGCATGTGATCTAGTCTTGGTCACCCGCCGGGTGGAGATAATACATACAGAAGCCCTGATAAAGAAGGTCACCTGCAACAAGAGGGAATAAACCTTGAGTACGAGAATATACTCAGCTAGACTTACCCGTCGGAAACCAAAACAAATGACACCAAGGATCATGCATAGCTTAATTTAGTGGATCTAGCTGACACTTTCTTTTTGGGAAAAGCATAAGTAATAATGATCAACTCTTAACCTAAACTAGCAGTGACTTTTAGCCATTAACCTATCATCTATATTAGCACCTGTACTAAGCAATCATTTGATTAAGATGCAAACATTAATAACCATAATAGGTATAAATCGTGGCAACATTTTCATCATCATCCATTTAACCATATCGTTGAATTAATTGAATCTACGTTGCCACTGCTCAGTCAAGTTCTCACTATCCGGGAGAGATGGCGATTCGAATCGATTCCTATTTAGCTAGAGGGGTATTCCTAACACAAACCTTGCTTCCCCCGTTAGGGTCTCAAACAAGTCACCTTTGGTACAATTCAGGAGTCGCGAGTCCGAATCAGTGCCACAAAATCAAAGAACCACTCTGCCATGAGTGCTCGGTGACTTAACCCGCTCTTGGGCTTACGCCAATGGTTCTCCGCACATCCTTATTGCCATCCTAGATTATGACCACTGCTCATGTTCCCAGGCCTGAATCAAGCTATGAGGCTTCATGGTTGGAATGAGTTATCCAGCCAGCTAAATGTTAGGCTATGTTCAACATGACATAAGGATGTACAGCGTATCGGTCCTTAAACGACACAGACGGAGTCACTATATCCAAAACCTACACAAGACTCCGCCCGGTCTTAATTCATTATTAACATGGTTCTTTTCCACTGATAGAAAATATAGCCAACCAGTGATCCACCTCATCCTAAAGCTCACAGGTGACAGGAATCACCCGACTTCTACCACACTAAGCATGGCTAAGCATTTAATCCGTTCCTGAACTTAATTAGGATTCAAGTGCGATATCTGGACAATGATAGATATATAATGCAACAATTGGTTCCAACCAATTCCTATACTTAATGCATCATCAACGAATAAAAGATACTCAAGATATTTGTAAAAACATGGGAGACTTAATATGTTCCGGGGCTTTCCTTTTAGGAAAGAGAACGGGTGGTGGTCAGGGCACTCGGGCAACTCCTCCTCGGCGGCTGCTTCGTCGATTGCCTGAACCTCGGGCACCTCCTCCTAGGCTCGCTCCCTCGAACTCCAGAAGCGTCACTCCCTCCAGGCACACCTATTGCATGTATTGACAAGATAAATATCATGGATGCACATGAATGAAGTTAGAAATGCTCGGGGAATGCACATGCTTACTGCAGTCCGCATTTTCCAACTTAAGCTCTATTCAAATCACTTTAACTTACAAAGTTTATACAACCTGATGTACAATTGCTCATCTTCAGTTAAGGACCTAGCACCTGCACCTAAGCATGTTCTCAAGTTAGGCTAGCACTTAAACAATCAACAAGAACATCGCAACTGAGCATACACATAAACATTCGTATTTCAGCAAAATAGGAACTTATATAGCGGTACAGTAAACTGATCATAACCGGAGATCTACAAATTGAAATGATAGGCAACAAGACAATTTGGAAAGCTTATGAAATTGGCTACAATTCATTTTCAAACCTCAAGGCATGATTTCAACCTTTACCAGGTCGAATTTACAGAACTACAGAATCAAGTCCAAACAAGACAGAGAGCAAGCAAAACTGTGATCCAACTTTGAACGACTGTAGCTCCTAAACTACTAAGCCAAATGCCACCAAATTTTGAAAGGAGCTTGATACATAATCTATCTACAACTTTTGTATTCACCACTTTCCCAGCAAACCAAAATATCATGGTGAACTTTGTAAAGTCCCGAGAACTGTCCAGAAGGACATAATGCAAGGAAATATTTATTAACTTATGTTGTAAACATATAATTGGACACAACCAACTTTACTCACTTATCACATATATCACAAGAACACCAGAAAGTAAAGTGTTCACCACCACTTCATTTCCTTTAATGCCTTTCTTAATTTATTTAGTTATTTAAGAGGAATGATAAACATATATGAAAACTACACCATTTAATCTACAAAAATTACAGTAGGTACTACATGCTCCAAGTATGCTACTGTAAAAATTCCACATTATTTGAGCAACTATAACATCCTACACAAAAATGACAAGTCATAAAGGCTTAAAATGACATAATTAGGAAACCTTAGTGAAAAGTGTCAAGCAATAGATTTTATATTTTTCCTAGCATCCTTACGGTACTAGGACATCCTCCAATAAATTTCATGGTCATTGGATTCATAGATAAATTACTAAAATTCACACAAGGATCATTCAATGATAAAAGGAAAATCTGTAACTCAAAAACCATACATGCAATGACTCTCAAATTTTTACCAGAGCTTCTACTCAGCAAGAAGAGCTCACCAATAAAATTTCATAATTTTTGGAGCACAGGAACTCAAGATATGGGCTACCCCACTTAGAAGATTCGATCTTCTAGTGTTCTTCCATGATAAGTGTACTATCATCTTCTTCTAATTGTAGAGTTGCTTGAGATGTCTTGGTCTTCTGGTGTCTTCCAACTATGCATATCACCCTTTGTTCTGAGTTGTAGAGCTATCCATCTTGATGGTCTAGTCTTCTTATGATTCACCCCTTTTTGCTGAATTTCTTGAGCTTAAATCTTCTAGGTTTGTGGTGCAATATCCTTGTTTTGCTTCCTTTGAGCAACAATCATAGTGTTCTTAGGAATCCATTTTTCATCCAAAACTTGCATCTTCCGCTTTCAACTTGTTTTGCGCCCTGTCTTATTAGTAATTTCCTCCTTTTCTTGGATCGGGTCCGAATATACCCCACTTAGAAGATTTATCCTTAAATCTTCTATCATCTTACTTCTTAGATCCGATTATTTTTTATCTTGTGATCACCCTTACTTGGCTTCTATGTGATGCTTTGGTTGTGTACACCCTGTTATCTGATTTTGCTCATCGTTCTTGGCGTCCTTCCACTAAGCTAGGGGTGCGGGTCTACTTCTTCCCTTGGCAGTGGTTGAGTGAGAGGGATGAGATGCTCGATCTCTGAGACTTCCATAGGCGGTGGTGTTGGTGGTGCTTCAAGGTCCAGTCTTCTTCTTTTGGAGGGTAGACAAGGATTCCTTCTAGAATCACGGGCTCTGGCTCATGCGTGGCAAGCATCCTTTGCTTGGGTCTAGGTGACGAGGTAGGCTTCCTTCAGCTACTGGGCATGGTGATCTTCGGCTATCTTCAGGGCTTGGCAATGGCAATCTCGTGGCTTTCTGCGGTGGCTGCTTGGGCTTGTGCTTCGGTGAACTGCACATGGGGCTTCCTAACGGAGATCTCGGCTTCTTTGGCGTGGTGGATGCACTTCCTCAACTCAAAGGCTTGCTTGTCATGTTGCTCATCGAGGGCAAGCAGGTAGGTGGTCATGAACTTCATGGTGGGGCTGTATTCTTCTCCTTGTAGGGCTTCTATGCGGGTGATCCAAACTAGTCAGGTTCATCTCCTAGGGGTGGAAAGAATCTCATGGGTGTACGGGCAATAGGCTCTTCATAGATCTAGCATAGGTGTCATAGGGTTTTGCGGGTGATGGCTTGGTAGGTGTTAGGTGAAGTGAAATCCAGTTGTAGTCATACTCTAGGCTTCAGCTATGTTGGGGAAGTCTTCACTTTTCGCGATGTAGATGGTGACTTCATAATGTTCGGTGCCATGTTCTTCATACTCATGGCCTTCATACTTTGGGTGCTCTTGGATACCAAGTCTCTGCATGGTGGCGTACAGAAGGTTGGGAAAACCTTCGGTGTGGAGGTAGTAGCTGCTGATCCAACTCCTCTTGTCAATCTTGTGGGCATGGGAGATATCGGTGATGGTGATTTACAGGTCAAAAGTTGAGGGTTGTGGCTGCTTTTGCTTTTGCTTAAGGGAGGAGAAGGCTGGCGGTGGGATTCTTCTAAGAGCGTGGAATGGTGCTGGAAAGTGGAGGGGTTCCTTCTCTTATAAAGTGTTGGGGTGAGGCTTCCTTGAGATGCTTTGATCAGTCTTGAGGTATGTGTGGGAAGGAAGGGTGTGGGGATGGGTCTCACTATACAGTCGGACACTATGGCGGTGGTGTAGTCTTGATGACCGTGCGGGTGGCGGTGTAGTCTTGACGACCGTGCGGGCAGTGGTCTTTGTCGGGTGGCGTTGTAAATCTTGGATGTAATGGGATGACTTGAGGGGCTTCTTGGCATCTTATCTCTTGATAGTAGTATTGACCGTGCCATTTTTTATTTCTTCTTTTCCTCTTGATGATTTGAGCCCAAAATTTTTCCAAAATACATTTGGCACCAACAAGATTTCTAGGATCTTTATTCCATTCTTCTTATTTTAGCATTTATATCATGGCTTACACTTCTTGCTTTCAATGATTTACTCCATCTCCTTGATATTTTCTTTGGAAATCTTCAGCTGGTAGCACTTTCTTCTGGTTTTTTCTTGAATTATTGAAACTGATTGGCACTTGAATAGGGGCTTCTGTGGGTGATTGACATTGATGGTGGGGTGTAAAATTGAAGTGAAAGGGGGCAGCTTGGGGGGGTCAAAAGGGAACAACAGCATCAGGTGGTGGAGGTGACAACACAAGTGGTGGTGATGGTGTGCGATGTCGGCGGCTTTTGTAGGGGGTCTGTCATGTACTTCTTTGGGTTGCACGGGTGTAGAATGGGTGTGGTTGATTTCCTTCTTGTCTTCATTCTCTGATGTTCTTCCAAATATCCTAGGTGGTCTTTCTTTTTGTATTATTTCCTACTAATATACTCTAAGTAGCAAGGGGATGAGAGGGAAGAGCACAATATGAGGAAAATGAGATCTAGTTCTAGAGAGAAGCACAAGGGGAGAAGAGAATCTATCCTAAGAGAGAAGGCATAAGATTGAGGGGGAGACCTATCGGGGTAGTTGTAACCAAAGCAAGCATGGACTTAATCAAGCACTATCAAGCCCTAATGGGTATGGTTTCAACTTTTGCAGTTTCTACCATGGGGGGTTATTCTGTGACCTAATCTCTATACTACCCTATTTTCTAAATAGACCTAATCTACCCTATCATTACTATTCATAATTTTGAAGGGGATGAGAAGAGAGAAAAAGCTATTTTTGAAATAGAAGATCAAGGTAAGGTGAGAGTCAAGGGTTATAAGCATAGATGTTTGAAAATAGTTTTTAGAAAATCATACCTATCTAACGGCCATGCTAAGGGTTTGTCCTATAGTCTAAGTATAGATCTAATATCACCCTATTGAGCCCCTACTTTTAGGGTTCTCTATGCATCATGTATCAGTCCCTAGATCAGTAGTTGATACGCATAATTTCGAACAAGATTGATATAAAAAACCACACTTTTATTGCTAATGGGGAAACACATTACATGGTTTGGGTTTATTTAGCTTGGGCCATTGGCCTTATATCATATATCAGAGTTCTAAGACAATGGTCCTATGTCGACGTGGCTCCATTCCTACAGGCAGCTTAGAGTGCGAACGTAACTCTAGCCTTATTCCTTAAATGTACTCATATTTCCTAATCATCATAATCCTACCGTAGCTCTCTCATATGGCTCCATCTTTGAGCATACTCTGGGTATCCTATCCTTGCGTAGCTCTAGAAGTTCCATCCTGATATGTCCTCTTGTAGCTTAACTCATAAAAACATAGAATGGAGGGGGTTGAGTACATAAAGTACTCAGCAAGCCCTAAACTTTGGGTGGAGGCGAGGTAGATATGGAAGGCTATATGGTTGAGGTGGGTTATGGTGGTGGAGGTGGTTGAGGTAAAGGTGGTAGGGTGAAGTAGTTACACTTATAGGTTGGACCCTGGCAGAGTATTACCATTCTCACCAGTTTTTGGGGTTCATTATAAGTTACCAAATTAGTAAAATACATCTTACTAGATTATCATAGTTGTAGAAGTCTAATCATAGTATCCCATCCTAGCATCTGCCCATTCCAAGGCACGTGGCTATTTGAATAGAGTCAATAAAATTTGCAGAGGTATGCAAATTTCCCCACATGATAGACACAGTCCGACATCATCATCATGGCTTAGATAGGTCTAACGAGATCCCATATCTGCTGGGGGGCTACCCTATATTTCCATATAACTCTACCGTGGCTTCTCAAGGGTTGGAAAACACACTAACTCAGGAGGATACCTTATCATCCCATCTCATAATCTCAGATGATACCACATCATTCCTTCATATAATCTCAGACGATACCACATCATCCCAACATAAAAGTACCAATGATACCAAATCATCAGAATAGATTATAAATCATGGGCTCAAATGCAGCCAAAGTCAAGGGGCTTAATGTGGAAGATCACATAGCAACCACGCCAATCGGACCATGGAAGATCACATTGCATCCATGTCTGCTCCTGATATTCCGCTGCCAACACCGGCCTCCTAGTAGAAATTATACTTGTATCTAACAGGGTGTGAGATCAAGTCTACCCATATAGACATGTGGTTGTACGTAATATCACACTAGGCGAGAGGGGCTACGAACCAGTCCTTATGTGACCAAGGCGAGTATCTTCCAACAGGAGCCCTCACTAGGCGAACCTGCCGAGGTAACTTGTACCACACAGATTACCCTTCACTCGCCCCCTGTCGGGGTTTAGTCAAGTTTTACTAGTTTAAGTTTCATAGTTATAATCCTCAAGTTCATTAAGCTCATATCATATCAAGGTAACCACTACCTTATTATCATTAATCATATTATTCTAATCAAGCTCATAATTCATTATAATTCCATTAACTCACAATGAGGATTTATGTATTATTAGTTGAGGTTATTAATTGGTGGAGATGGAGTGTGGATGGTTTATGGTGGAGGCTAGCAAAATGTGGTGGTGGTGGAGAGGGGGGTGGATAAGGGATGGTGGTTAAGGTGGAGGGATAGGGTAGGTGGGTGTTAGGACTTGCCTCCATTCACTAACGATTATTTCCTTCTCCGATTCATGTGTCTCCTATTCCTAGTCTCCTAGACTTCGGCAAGGTTCTCTCACGTCTTCTATCCTACGCGGTCTAGCATCGGCAAACAAAGAACACATGAACAAGGAAATAACAAGCAAGGCATGTAAAACAAGCATAAGCAATCAACGATCCTAGATGGATTGGTCCTATTAGGTGATGGGTTGCTACCTATGGTTATCACTATTACATCAATCTAAAGTAAGATTTGGATAGAGGTATTCCATCCATAGGGTAGGGCTTCTATGGGCTAGGTTAAGGTGGGTGGTTGGTTTGATGGAAAACCAGACCACATTATTAGGGTTCACTATTATGTGAACCTAAAGAGTGATAGCCTGACCAAGTCATATAGATGACCTGTTCGACTTCTATAGGTCCACCTGGGTTAGCGACACATACACTCATGCATATGCATGTGCCTTGGGTTACTCAGGTCAAAGGAAGGGTGGAAGATAAAGTTAGCCATACATAGGCGTATACCCTGGGTATTGAGCATATCCATGTATGTGTAGTTATCCTATTATTTTTTGTGATTGGATGGGGGTATACTAGAGTACGTGTCATGGTACATGCACATACGTGAATATATGGGTAACTACTACTATGGCGAAGGGTACTATATTATCTACTTGAGGGGGGTGCAGGTGTAACTATTAGCACATATATAGAAAACTATATATGGGTGGTTCCTATTTTAGGTGATTGGGTACAGGATATATTCGGGTAGGTGGCATGGTACATGCACCTATGTGAATATACAGGTTAACTACTTCTATGTTGACGGCTACTACGGCGATGAATGCTTCTATGGATTATTAATTAACGGATGCAACTACGAATTAATATTTAAATAAGGAAATGAAAAGCAATCATATCTAGAATTTAAATGGGCACCAAAAATTAAGGAAAATGGTATGATTAAGTAGGGTTTAATTTTTTGAAGATTTTTGGTGCAAGAATTACGGGATTCAAAACTACGACGAGGAAGATATAATTTCTAAGTTTATCGACTAAACACGAATGGAATGGAACATGCAAATTATTTCTACAATTTTATCTAGTGAAAATGAGTGGCAATTATCTAGGTATGATCTAGGATGACTCTAGTTTATTTACAATTTTTTGGGAATTTTTCTATAATTTAAAAGGTTACCTTTCATTTTATTGTGTACATCTCCCAGGTGCGCGTAGCATTTTTACCCTTGGCTGATGCGTGGGTCAAGGTTGTGGGTACTGCCTGGCGCACTATTCCCATGAGCCAATCTATGGACTGGCTGGCCTCCTCTCTGTGTTTCACGTGAACCAAGTTCACACAAAAGGAGAGGAGGGGGCACTGCCATGTGGGGCCCCAAGGGTGAGGTGGTGCGCGACCATTGGTTTTTAGCCTTGAATTCTCCAGTGTTTTGAATACGACTGTTTTGATATAAGAATTTACTCTAAACTTAAAACTCATGGGTAGCATATGCTTAATCTAAGTCTAGGTAATTCATGGATATGATATGAGAAGGTCTGAGCTACTGTTTATCTTGTTCCAAGTGACACTAAAGTTCTAGAGATTTATCTTTTGAAAAATATGAAATGCCTACATGATGAGCTCCTGTATGACAAAGCTTGAATTCCTACCAGAGCCATATATGATATTTAGATTTGGAAAACTTTCACTTATATGCTGCTTGCATTGCATTGAGTTTAGTCAACCTTTGTTGACCCTTATGGGAGGTTTGTCATGCTCTTAAAATCAAGATCACATACACACCACCCACATATGCACTACTCCTATACTAGGGGTAGGCGTAACAACATGCTAGTCTATCTAGATCCACCTAAAAATGTTTTACTCCTACATTGGGAGTAAACATCAAAAATATTCTTTATAGGATATGCACCAAATAAATGCTCCAAAGTTCTTGTTGCAATCTCTCAAAAATTATGTTGCAGAAAAGAAGCATGTGGTTATGCAAAAGTTATTCATAAAAAAAGAGAAAGATAAGAAAAAATAGACAAGTGTTCGAGATATTTAAAACAATGGGTACTTAGATGCCCGCCCGAAAAAAAGAAGAAAAGATGAATAAGATAGCCCATGTTTTCTTATAAAGTTGTTTTCAAGTTTTAAAAGAGAGATATGTTTTTAAAGAGCATAGTAGAATTAGGTTAGCCACCAAATATATCCACCATACATCCACACACATGTACATCTTGATTTGATTGTATGACTGAACTCTCTTTGGATTTGAGGTTTGACTTTACAATATATGTATTGCAAGTATGCTCTTTCACTCTTTTTCCACTCGTATGAGCTCTGCATACGCCTTAGTTGTAGGAAGAAAAGGCATAACATCACTTTTTCCTTGGTGAGGATCCATAAATACCACATATATTGAGAGACTTGAGAGTGTCATACAAAGGAAGCTCTGAGTTTTATTTTAAAAATCTATAAAAAAACTTTGGAATAATGGTTGAGCAAAGAACTTGAGACATAGTGCTTGACTTGATCATTCTATTTTTCAATTGCTCAAGACCCAAGTGAAGGCTATGAAGCTCCATGGTTGAAGGTAATATGGGTAAGTTTGAAAGTTAGATCGGTTTATTCTAATCCGGAGGAGAATTCTTGTTTGAATCTTGAGGAGTAAAAGCATCGACGCAACTCCTGATCCATTTACTAAGTTTAGCTTTGCTAAGGGACTAGCAAAGGTTTAGCTTGGGGGAGTTTGTTGATAGTAGTTAACAACCATTATAAACCTATAAAAGTAACATACATAAGGGCATAAATATAATCATCAACGAAGGTCTAGGGGTTTAAACTAATAAATTCCTATGAGTTTTGGTGAATCTATATTTTCTATAGGGTTTATCAAGAAAACCATCAAGGTGGACCAAGATGTCAGATTTAATCGCACGTATCCACAGCGAAACAGACACCAGAGGGCTCCAAAAGACACAAGAGGACTCCATGCCAAAGCAGAGGGGCAGAGGCTACCAACTGGGGCTGGCTGGCCCCACCTACAGGCCGCTCGACCCCCTAGGCCCACATTTTAGCCTCTCCTTCATATGTCGGTTCTCCACCGCCTCCTAGGTTGCATCTATGCCATCCTTTAAGTCGGTTTGATCCAAGGGATCATGTTGGATGCTTTGGGCTATATATACGAACCCCTACCACCCCTAGGCATAACCCTAGTCATCAAGTCATTTGAGAAGATAGAAACCCTAATCATCCTTAGAGCTCCACCATATTCTAGGGCATAGTAGGGTCCAATTACGAAGGAAGAACAAGCTTGTATTCTTAATCTTCCTTAGTAATATCCCTTATGTGTAGATATAAAGATAACCTTAGCCATGACTACTAGGTGTGCTTGCACTAATCAATGTATGCTTTGACTTGTAATTAAGAATGACTTAGGAATTATTCCTCTAATATTCTACCTGACCATGCTAATGCAATAGAAAGGAGTACTCTGAGTGATTTATCATTATTGATGATCAATACTTATCATATATATATATATATATATATATCTTATCCTATGACTTACCCCTAGTTATGAGTAGAATATTGGTTTAATTCTCCATCAATAGTATAAGTCATCAATACATGTCCATGCTAGACCTTCCCTGTGGTAAAAATATAAATAACGATACCTGGAATACTCCCAGGTGAAGTGCTACAATGGTATAATTATCTATGCGCTTGCAGATCCTTTTCATTCATATATTTATATATTCTTCCTAGTCACAAAAATTAATAAAGAACTACTTAGTATTATTCTAGTAGTAATGCTATGTAGTACCAACAAGCATCTCTGGCATCATCACTAGGGATGACAACCTAGTAAAGTAATGTTAGGAGATATATGTTTATAATAGGTGGCTACTAAACAAGTGACAAGTTAATAAATACCAACATACACCCACTATTTTGGGCCAACCTTTCCTAAGCACCGCAAAAGCCATCATCTACGCGGACTAGTGTCAAGATTTGCTTCACAATCAACAATAGAAATGAGAAGTTTTCTTTCAAGAATCATATGTTGCAATCTCCTAGACATCCACAAATGTACGTACCTACCCGAAGAGACAACAGTGACCAAGAAGAAGAACAAGAGGAGAAGTCCACTTTCAAATCCTTGGAGAGAAGGTATGCTATTATTTCAATAGTTATACCACTTATGAGCAGTCGAAGAAGTCCTGCTCTAGGAGGAGATGTCGATCATTCCTGAAACCAAAAGAATCTATCCCCAAAGAAAAATTGGGAGGAAGATGAGGAACTTGAAGAACCTATGAAAGATGAACCTACTCTACCTAAGTCAATGTCCATAGAACAAGCAAGTTTGGAAAGAGAAGGTGACATCACCATCAGAGACACCATCACAAGATGTGCAAGCCATCTAGGTCTTCATCGCTGAGACTGAATGATGCACCCAAAGAGTAAATGATTTTTCTCTAGCCAAGTCCTGTCCAGAGGACTAAAAAATCTGAACCCTGGCCATGAGGTAACATCGGTAGTTATCCATATTTACTTTCTAGCATTGCATGAATTCTTTTCACTTTAGCATATTTACTTGTCTGCATTAGCATTGCATTTAGAAAAGGAAGATAAAAAGTTTCATTATTGTATATCATCACATTATAAAAATCCTAAGCCCCACGCGAGTAATTTTACGGTGTGTAAACACCCATGAGAATATTCACTGGGTGGCATATATATATATTATATATATCATGCATGCATATTTTCTTGTTGGAGTATTTTGTAGGATATGCACCAAATAAATGCTCCAAAGTTCTTGTTGCTATCTCTCAAAAATTCTATTGTAGAAAAGAAGCATGTGGTTATGCAGAAGTTATTCATAAAAAAGAGAAAGATGAGAAAAAATAGATAAGTGTCTGAGATATTTAAAACAATGGGTACTTAGATGCCCATCTGAAAAAAGAAGAAAAGATGAATAAAATAGCCCATGTTTTCTTATAAAGTTGTTTGCAAGTTTCAAAAGGGAGATATGTTTTCAAAGAGCATAGTAGAATTAGGTTAGCCACCAAATATATCCACCATACATCCACACACAAGTACATTTTTCTGAGCTACTGTCATACCCACTGCACAAGGAACCCTACTTCTGGATGGATGAGAAAGACTTCTGTTGGTAGACTCACTCTAAGAAAGACCATCACAACATCCAGCTTTTGGGAGGAGCATCCCCCATGTATTTAGCTAAGTATTTCTTTTCATTTGCTATTTTTAAGTTTGCTATATAGTTGCTAAAAATAATAATGAAATAAAAAGATGCATAACAAACTAAAAGCAAAATAAAAAGTTATATTTGTATTAGCCATATATATATATAATAGTAAGATGTGATCTTAAAAATGAAAACAAAATAAAAAGTGTGTGTCTAGTTTTCTGTTTTTAAGAAGCTAAATAAATGGACTCTGAGGATAATCTCTTGCAACGGAAATGATGAAGAGCTACTCTATCATAATTGCTTTCAAGTACCTTGTTTTCAGTCTTGAATTCTCCTGTGTTTTGGATACGACTGTTATGATATAAGAATTTACTCTGAACTTGAAACTCAGTGGGTAGCATAAGCTTGATCTAAGTCTAGGTAATTGACGGATATGATATGAGAAGATCTGAGCTATTGTTTATCTTGTACCAAGTGACACTAAAGTTCCAAAGATTTATCTTTTGAAAAAAATATGAAAATCCTACATGATGAGCTCCTATATGACAAAGTTTGAATTCCTACCAGAGCCTATATGATATTTAGATTAGGAAAACTTCCAAATATAGCTTCTTGCATTGCATTGAGTTTTGTCAAGCTTTGTTGACCCTTATGAGAGGTTTGTCATGCTCTTAAAATCAAGATCACGTACACACCACCCAAATATGCACTACTCCTACACAGGGGGTAGGCGCAACAACATGCCATTCTATCAAGATCCACCTAAAAAGGTTTTACTCCTACACTAGGAGTAAACACCAAAAAAATTCTTGATAGGAATTTCCACCAAATAAATGCTCTAAGTTCTTGTTGCTATCTCTCAAAAGTGTTGTTGCATAAAAGAGGAATGGGTGAAAGGTACTAATGGCTAGAGGGGGGGAGGTGAATAGCCTATTAAAAATTTCTACAACAACACTTAACAAACCGGTTAGATAATTATGAGGCGAAACAAGTGTTGCGTTAGACTACTAAAATAGCAAACCACCTACCATAATTCTAGTTTATATAGTTTCTATCCACACAATAGCTATGACACTACACTAAGTTAGTGTGCTCTCAAAAGTTAACTAAAGAGCCACACTAACCAAACTAACAAGCTCTCCCAACTAGCTACACTAAAGAGCTTGACAACTAGTTTGCGGTAATGTAATGAGAGTGAGGAAGAAGGTTATACCGCCTGAGTCGAGGAAGGAGCCAATCAATCACAAGAATGAATAATAATGAAGACCAATCACCTCAGAATCAAATGATGACACAATGATTTTTTACCTGAGGTTCACTTGCTTGCCGGCAAGCTAGTCCTTGTTGTGGCAATGCACTCACTTGGAGGTTCAAGCGCTAATTGGCATCACACGCCAAACCCTCAATAGGGTGCCGCACAACCAACACAAGATGAGGATCACACAAGCCACGAGCAATCCACTAGAGTACCTTTTGGCTCTCCACCGGGGAAAGGTCAAGAACCCCTCACAATCATCATGATCAGAGCCGAAGACAATCACCACCCTCCACTCAATGATCCTCGCTGCTCCAAGCCATCTAGGTGGCGGCAACCACCAAGAGTAACAAGCGAATCCCATAGGGAAACACGAACACCAAGTGCCTCTAGATGCAAACACTCAAGCAATGCACTTGGATTCTCTCCTAATGTCACAAAGATGATGAATCAATGATGGAGATAAGTGGGAGGGCTTTGGCTAAGCTCACAAGGTTGCTATGTCAATGCAAATGGCCAAGAGAGTGAGCTTGAGCCAGCCATTTGGCTTAAATAGAAGCCCCCATGAAATAGAGCCATTGTACCCCTTCACTGGGCACAACACAGGGTGACCAGACGCTTCGGTCATATTGACCGGACGCTGGACCCCTAGCGTCCGGTCGTGCGATGCACGCCACATGTCCTCTCTCTTCAAATACTAAGCGCTCGATCTCAATAGTCAAGTGTTGACCGAACGCGCTGCTATGAAGTGACCGGACGCTAGGCCTCAGCATCCGGTCATTTTCAGTAAGCATCCAGAAATGATTTTTCATGACCGAAAGCGTCCGGTCAAGCTTGACCGGACACACCCAGCGTTCGGTCACACGGCGACTCCCCTGTACGCTGCCACGTCAGTAGGACCGGACGCACCCTATCAGTGTCCAGTCACTAAGTGACCCAGTGTCCGGTCAGAGACCGACGCTGCACACCCTTTGCTGCCACTGCCCGGACGCGCCGGCCCAACCGAAGCCCAGTGTCCGATCACATATAGTGACCTCTGTCTTTTCTGTCTAGGGCAGCCGATGGCACCGTTGGACTGTGTCGTGAAACCTGACCAATTTGTAAGAGCACAAGTATAATGGCAGCCCACAAGCGGTCGCACTGTCATACTTGAGCCCATATAAACCCTGGTAGTCTATCGAGTACCACGACGGGTCTCGATAAATGATCCACATACAACCAAGATCGTACATGATTCAACATACTTGTCACATATTACATAAAGTTCACAAATACATTTCCATCATCAGAGTATGAAATAAAGTTATTACAAACCAAGTTTGATAGATAATAGCGGAAGCAAATTAAGTTCAAAAGTAGCATTTGCCAACATAGTTTAATACAGTGCCAACATAAGATCATAGTCCACAAAAGCATATAAAGGGATTAGTAAAGAAGCCTGCCCAAGGCTTACTCCTCATCCACAGCGGGATAGAAGCAACTATTGCAATAACCATGAAATACTAGTGCCATCTACAATAATGGGAATAAAACCCTGAGTACGAGAAGGTACTCAGCTAGACTTACCCATCATAAACCAAAAATAAATTGACTCCAAGGATTATGCAAGGTTGTATAAGTGGAGGTAGCTTGACAACATTTGCATCAAAAGCGATTAACTTAGTTATACAATTATAAATCCATTATCAAGTTAATTATAACTATCCATCCCTAAATTAGCAACTATCCTATGCCAAACATGTGATACATCCTTTTGAAAGCATATAATAGTAACCATGGTAGGTATAGTAATTCCATGCTTATCCAAACCATCATATTCCATAATACAATTACTATGATGTTGGAGCAAGCCAAGTTTCTCACTATCCAGGATAGATGGCCATTCAAATCGATTTTAACCAGTTGGGAATTCCTAACACAAACCCAGGCAGACCAGATCAATGGTCACCTTAGGTCACCTTTGGTATAACTCAAGTACACATTTCACTGGGTTCGCCCAGCGCCGCACAATCAGGGACAACCAACTGCCAGGATGTTCAGGCTCTGCCTACCCTTGGGCTCACGTCTGGCTCCCCACACATCCTTACTACCATCTAGAGCATGCACTTTGATAGAGCGGAGCCTAGCTTGAGTTGAGCTACTCAGCCTCAGTGGTCGGAATGAGTTATCCGGCCAGCTAAGTGATAGACATGCGTTCAATCTTGTTAGAAGTGCCAACAATGGTATGGTCCTTAATCAACATAGACGGAATCACATGAGTCAACCTACCATAGACTCCACCTAGCCTCCATTTACTTTTACCCCATGGTTCTTTTCCACGATAGCAAATATAGCCAACCGTGCTTTGGTATCCACCTATATCTCACAGGTGATAGGAAATCACCCGACTTCTACCGGTCTAAGCAGGACTAAGCATATATTCGATCCTAGACCTACATAGGGTTACAGGTGTATTTCTGGACAAGGTAGTTCTATGCATCAAGTGTTTCCAGACAACTGTTATAACCTAATGTATCAATCATAAAGGACTCAAGTAATATTTTGCAAAACACTGGGAGACTTAGAATGCTCCGAGGCTTGCCTTTCAGAAAAGAAGTGAGGCGGTGGTCAAGGCACTCTGGAAGCTCTTGTAGGGTCTACTCTTCTTTGGGAGCTGCGGCTTGAGGAAGCTCCTGCTGGTCCCCTTCCTTTCCTTCGTTGAATTCCAGCAATGTTGTCTCCTCTATCGATCCTAGATGCATGAATATGGCATAAGATATTGTGAATGCGTACATGCTGACAAGTATAGTATGATGACACATGATGAATACATTCGTGTAAGTATTCTTAACAGCATGGTGTTAAAGTAATAATAAGTGCATCACATTTTACTGAGTATGTGCATATCTCTTCTTGATTACTTAATCAAACACTTCAATAATTCATTTACTACACCACAAAACAGCAGCTACTTGTTTTACTCATAATTAGAGTTATATACATCAAAATTAAATGGTTGTGGACATTCTAGAAAGCATAAGAAATTGTCTACAACTCTCTTTTAAGACTATTGCTATGATTCAGCAGTTATATAGGGCAAACAAATCCTTCAATCAAATCTATCTAGAAAGTAAATATTTCGGACAGCAAACTTGTAATAGCTAGAATTCTAAAACCCTAAGTCCTATGACTGTGAAATTTAACACAAGGTAGATTAGTAAGTTATCTACAACTTTGTTATTAACAAGTTTTACAGCAAGGACCATTATCCATATGAAATCATCCACACAATCAAAACTATACATGCAGCCTTGTATTTGAATTATAAAGTGATAATTAGTTAGTTGCATACAATCAATGGCTTCTACTCCTTACTATAAATATCAACAGTTACTATGCCTCACAAGAATCATAGAAAACATCATGGTGAACCCCAATTTAATTACTTAAATGCCTTTATTAATTTAATTAAATAATTAGGGTAAATAATAAACATATACCAATTTGCACAATAAATTCTCAGAAAATTACAACAGACTCCTAATGCCCACAATAGGCTACTGTGAAAATTTCATACAATTTGCACATGTATAACATCCTGTACAAAAATGACAAGCTTGCAAGGGTTATTTTAGTGAAAATAGAAAACCCTATAGAAAAGTGTCAAGCAACATATTAAATATTTTTCCTAGCTTCACATTAGTGCCATACTACTGTACAAAAATTCGCATAGCAATATATTACATATTTTTATCCTTACAAATTTCCTTAGAAAATGCCATTTATTAATAATTAAATAGAAAGACCATATTTAAATCAAGTTCCTAGCAAGCTTATTATTTTTCCTAGCTACAGCATGTCAATACAAAACCCACAAAATTGGAATCACAATTTTAGGAGTTTTCTAGCTCAAGATATCTAATTTACAAAATTGTAAACATACAAAACTCATTTATCTGAACACATTTAAATCTCCAATAAAAATATCAGAAACTGTACATATCATATTTTTGTAAAATACTACACTTTCTAAGGAACACTTTAAAATTTGGTTCATAAGATTTGGAGCTCTACAACTCAACTTATCATTTTTCAAAGATTGCATCTAAATCTATGAAAGAAATAGCAAAAACCCTAATACACAGTCGCTGATAGAGGGGTCCCACTAGTCAGAGGTGGGGGCCACCCGTCAGCGAGACAGAAGTAGGGTACACCGTTTCCCCAATGGTATCTCGCCGATGGTGAGGTCTCCGATGAAAACAACTGCACCGACATGATCTATAGACCAACCCGCATCTAGTGACCTAGGTGGTGGCAGCGTAGGTACGGTAGAGCGTGCTCATCGCCGGCCATGGCGGCATGGCGGCGCTGCTCTATGGTGCGCCAGCCATCTCCGGCCTCGGTGAGTCTAGGCGAGGAGCACACCAGCATAACGGTGACCATACAGATCTATCTAGGTGACCTAGGTGGCGTAGAGGTGTGAGTGCGGCAGCGCGGGTCGCCGTGTTCCGCGCCGTCGGAGCAACGAGTCACAGTAACATCATGACACAAGCTAACACATATCCTAACCAAGCCCTAACATGAAGAATAAAGAAGAATGCGCATGTGAGTAGTGTGGTGGCGAGCTTGCCGTGGAAGCGGCCATGGTGGCCGAGATCTCCAGCGAGATGAAAATAGCGAATACGCCCTCACCAAAGCTCTTCCGATGCTACAATTACATCGAGGAGGTGGAGGGGGACGTGGCATAGCTATGGGCTAGATGTAGGCAGTGGCAGTGCGGTGGAGCATGCATGAGGCGATGACGAAGGTGGTGCGGTGCTCGGCGGCGCTGTGGACGAGCACTACGGCGAAGGAGGAGGCAGGGAAATGCAAATGGGAGCGCGAGGCGTCACGGGCGAGCACTGGGGAGGTTGAAGGCGCGCTATGGCTAAACGTGGCCTAGCTGATTAGACTAGCGGCGACACGTGGCCTCACCGCCTCCACGCGTCGGCCAAGTGCCGGCGTCGGTCGGCCATCGAAGGCCGAGCGATCAAGCCATCAGCGTCCGCGATACAGGCTTGACAGCGTGATTTCAAGATGCTAATTCTCTCAATACAGATCGATTCAGTGAATGACTGTTAAAACGAAACTTGTAGCCCTAAGTACCAGCTACAATAATGCTTAAGAAACCAAATTCCAAATCTCAATGGTTAGTGATTAAAGTCATCACCAAGTTGTGGCTGTCGAACTGTCAATGTATAAGACTTAGAAAATTTTCTTAAGTGCTGAAAATAGTACAAATCTAATTTTTGTGAGCTAATTTCAAGCATGTTAGAGGCTGAACTAGCCTATAACCCAAAAATAAAAGTTGTTCCTCTCATGAAATACTACAACTTTGCTTTAGTGATGACATCCATGCAAAGTCTCTATCATATAGTTCAAACTAGGTCAAACCTACTACATTCAAATGATGACTAACACATGAACTATGACTTAGTGACCAAATTAGCCTTAGTCATGAATACCCAAGTTGTTAATAATGACATTCTAAACATGTTTAATGCTATTCATAAGGTCACACAAACATTTCATACATTGGTTACACATTTCACTTTCCAGGTCAACATACATAGCATCACTTAAGGACTTGATTAGACAAGGTGATCTTCATGAACAATGTTCCATTAGTCATCCTAAGTGTAGCTAAGATGTTTTAGTGACTCACATCAACCATTTACATGTATTCACTCATGATCATATGCATATATACAAAGAAACATAAAATAACAAATATGTTTCAATCACATGTTTCAAATGTAAAAGCTGAAATATGAATGTTTGATGCTCATGCTCATGCAATGCAAGTCAAATTATGCAAGCCTAACACCTAGGGTGTCACAGCCCCTCCCCATTATAAAAATCTCAGTCCTGAGATTTGCAAGACCTACCATTCTTAGGAAAAAGGCAGGGATAAACCTCTCGTAAATAATCCTCTCGTTCCCATATGGCATCTTGTTCACTGTGATTGTTCCACACCACCTTATAGAACTTAATGATCTTACTCCAGGGTCACTCTTTCCATCTCTTTGAACACTCAGATTGGCTTCTCTTCATAGGTCAAATCCGATTGGAGCTTAATGCTGGTGGGTGCAATGGCTTCCTTAGGTACACGAAGACATCTCTTCAACTGAGAAACATGGAAGACATCGAATATTGCACTCATCTCCGGTGGAAGTTGTAACTTATAAGTGACATTCCCTTTTCGTTCAATAATCTTGTATGACCCTACATATCTAGGCACGAGCTTTCTTTTCACTCCAAATCTCTACACTCCTTTCATGGGTGACACTTTCAAGTACACATAGTCTCCCACTTCAAAAGTCAGTGGTCTTCTTCTTTTATCAGCATAACTCTTTGTCTGGATTGAGTGGCTTTCATATGCTATTGAATAATATGCACTTGCTCTTCAACTTCAGTGACAAAGTCGATACCAAAGTATCTCCTTTCATCAGGCTCAATCCAATTCCACAGAGTTCTACATTTTCTGCCGTACAAGGCTTCAAAAGTAGCCATCTTGATGCTTGCTTGATAACTGTTGCTATAGGAAAACTCGGCTAATGGTAACCATTTCTCCCATGAACCCTTAAAAGATATAACATAAGCTCTCATCAAATCTTCTAAGATCTGGTTCACTCGCTTAGTCTATCCGAAAGTTGGTGGATGGTATGCCAAACTTCTAATTAGCTTAGTTCCCAAAGCCTGGTGCAAGTGCTCCTAGAAATGGGCTATAAACTATGGTCCTCGATCTAAGATTATGGTCTTAGGGTACTCCATGTAGTCTCATGATATGAGAAATATACAACTCAGCGTACTTCCTCGCGTGATATGCTGTGTGCACCGGTGTAAAATGTGTTGACTTGGTGAGGCGATCTACAATGACCCATATGGTATCATGACCTTGCTGTGTCACCGGAAGGCCTGTGATAAAGTCTATACTGATTTCTTCCCATTTCCAACCTGGAATAGGCAATGGCTGAAGTAATCTGACAGATTTCATATGAACACCTTTTACTTTACTGCAGTTATCACACCTAGCGACATAGGCTGCGATCTCCTTCTTCATCTTAGTCCACCAAAAATGGGTTTTCAAATCTTGATACATCTTACTACTACCCGGATGGATAGACAATTTAGATGAATGAGCTTCATCTAAAATTTGATTTCTAAGCCCACGGTCTTCTGGTACCACAAGTCGGTCCATAAACCATGGCACACCTCTTTCATCTAATCTGAAAATGCTTCGTTTCTTGCTCTTGCATCTTTCTCTTGATGTGAAATATACCTACATCTATCTTCTACAGTTCTATGATTTTACTCTTAAGTAAACAACTGATAGTGATATTATGTAGTACAATAGGATGTAGTAAATTAAAGTCATCTTCCAACAATGCTTCCACTATGTTGCAATTAGATTTTCGACTAAGTGCATCGGCTACAACATTGGCTTTCCTTGGATGGTAGTGCACTTCTAAATTGTAGTCCTTAATCAGCTCTAGCCATCTTCGCTGTCTCATGTTCAGCTCAAGTTGGGTAAAGATATACTTGAGACTTTTGTGGTCAGTATATATATGACATACATTGCCCAACAGATAATGTCTCCATACCTTTAATGCATGAACAACTGCTACAAGTTCTAAATCATGAGTAGGATAGTTGACTTCATGTTTTCTCAACTACCGAGAAGCATGTGCAATGACTCTTCCTTCTTGCATGAGCACACACCCAAAACCTATACCCGATGCATCACAGAACACATCGAAAGGCTTTCCAATGTTGAGTTGTGCTAAAACAGGAGCTGTAGTTAACAAGGTCCTTAGTGTGTGAAAAGCTACTTCACACTCTAGTGTCCACTTGAATTTCTCATCTTTCTAAAGTAGCCTAGTCATGGGCTTAGCTATCTTGGAGAAATCTAGAATAAAAGGATGATAATATCCTACTAACCCTAGAAAACTCTGAACTTCATGAACCGAAATTAGGGGCCTTCCAATCCATGACCTCTTGTACTTTCAATGGGTCTACCGATATTCCATCTCTGGATAAGATATGACCTAAGAAATGTACCTTGCTCAACCAAAATTCACACTTGCTAAACTTTGCATATAGCTTATGCTCCCTCAATCTAGATAGAACAATCCTCAGATGCTCTGCATGATCTGCCTCATTCTCCGAATAAATCAATATATCATTGATAAACACTACCACGAACTTGTTGAGTTTGGGCATGAATACAAAATTCATCAGGTACATGAAGTAGGTAGGAGCATTCGTTAATCCGAAAGATATAACCAAATACTCATATAAGCCATACCTAGTGGAAAAAGCAGTTTTTGGTATATCCTCTGGCTTGATCTTTATCTAATGATAGCCTGATCTCAAGTCGATCTTGGAGAATACCTTTGCTTTTGCTAACTGATCAAACAAGATGTCGATGCGAGGCAAAGGATACTTGTTTTTGATGGTCACTGCATTAAGTGGCCTGTAATCCACACACATTGTTAGGGACTTGTCCTTCTTCTTCACAAACAATGCTGGACATCCCCATGGAGATGAACTAGGTTGAATGAGACCTTTGACCAACATATTATGTAGCTGACTTTTAAGTTCTGCTAACTCATTTGGCGGCATCCTATAAGGCCTTCTTGAGATAGGTGTCGTACTTGGCACTAACTCAATCTTAAATTCCACATCCCTATTAGGTGGTAAACCTAGTAACTCCTCTGGGAATACATCAGGAAACTCACAAACCACTAGGATATCACAAAAGGTAGTGGTTTGGATAGCACAAGCCAAGTGTTGGAGTTCAAAATTTCGGGAAAGTGGTACTAGGAAAGCATTACCTCCCTTTGGTTCTCTCAACATAATGGTACGAGTGCTAGTGTCAATGAGAACACCATGATCGCTCATCCATTTCATGCCTAAGATCACATCTAAAGATAATTCGAGCAATACTATCAAATCCATCGTATACTCCCTCTCTTGTATAGAGATGAGCACATTCCTAACCATCTTATTTGTAGAGATAGTAGCCCTAGCTAAACTTATACTATAACCACCCTTACTTACTTCAATTATTTTCTGATCATGTCTAGATGCAAATGATTGGCTCATAAATGAATGAGAAGCTCCCGAATCAAATAAAACAATAGCGGGATGCTTGTTAACAAGAAACATACCAGCCATGACAACTTCTCCTGCAGGCACCTCCTCAACAGCAGTATAGTGCACGTATCTAGGATGTGCCCTTGAGTTTGCCTGCCTCTGATTGTTCTAATTCTAACTGTCGTTCTTCTTAGGGTGGGGGCATTCTTTGGCCCAATGACCCACTTGATTATAGTTGTAGCAGGGTTGATTACTCCTAGGTCATGTGGAGCTTCCTGGACCTGCCATTCCCTTTGGGTAAGGCAATAGTGAACGCCTTATGAATTACCTTTTGAGGCCTACTTGTTCTGAGCTTTTGGTGGCGGAGGCCTAAACTTAGGTGCAGGTGGGCGAAACTATGGTCTAGCTATTATAGGAGCTCAGGATTATGAAGATCCGAAGGCACCTGCCTTAATTGCCCTCTTGCAACCCTTAGCTGCTGCATGCATATTGTTATGGTTTTCCTGGGTCAAAGCATAGCTAATAAACTCATTGTAGGTGGTGCACATGGAGTTGGCCATAGTCTTCATCAGCTTCATGCCAAGACCCCGCTTGAAACTTTCTATCTTCTTTTCTTCGGTATCAACAAAACCTGGGGCATACCTAGACAGGTTGTTGAAAGCATGCATATATTCAGTGAGGGTCTTAGTCCCTTGTGTGAGCCTCATAAATTCAGTCGCCTTCATGCGCATCAGCCTTGGGGGAATGTGATGTCCCCAAAAGGCCAACTTGAACTGCTCCCATGTTACATGTGCATTAGTAGGTAGAGAGGACAAGAAATGTGTCCACCAAATCCCTACCGGTCCCTGTAGCTGATGGGACACATACTCAGCCTTCTGGTACTCGGTGACCCTTAGCAGATGAAAACTTTTGCTCAATAGTATTGAGCCACTCGTCTGCCTAGAGCGGTTCCTCTACCACCTTAAAAATAGGAGGCTTTGTATCCAAAAATTCCTTAAAGGTGCTGTACTAGTTTGGCTCACGCCCCTATTGGTGTGGGTTGGCACGAGCCGTGTTCTGCGTAATGAGGCGTAGAGTTTCTTCCATAGTCCTTTGGCTTCCCAAGAATTAGGCAAAGAACTCTTGAGCAGTCGGTGGTGGTGGTGGTGGTAAGTCACCGTCATTGCCATGATGGTTGCTGCTCGCTCCTTGCATGGGTGTGAGTCATTTGTAAAGTTGCAACAACAAGTGATTATTGGTTGATGTCAAGAGATTGCAGATGAATTATATAGTCATGCCAAACTGAAATCACTGGAGAGAATCTTAAATTCATACAATAAAAGCAGAGGCATAATAATTCACTTCTTGTAACATGACACCACCAATTCGATCACTTATCGGGCTCGCAGCACGTTAACAATCAAATCATGATCACCGATAAATGAACTAGAATTACATTAGGCATTTAACCAAACATGAGATAACATGCTAAGTACTATTATTACATGATAGTCCAATCACCAACACCAAACTCAAACTATAGGTCCATTAAATAAATAGCGATGATTCATCAAGCATTTCCACTAATCACTATGCAATCTAATCCTCATTATGATCACTGTCGAGGTCAGAGATAGGATCATCTCCCTCCTCTGGCTCCACTTCTTCCTCGTCCTCATCGTCATCTTACCTCCATATTTGGACCATCTTCTTCCCCATCAAGGATTGGGTTCAGCTGGTTGTTTAGATAATGCACCTCATGCTGAAGGTCCATCACTCGAAGTTGAGCCTGTGCAAGCTGCCGACGTAAATCCCTCTCAGCACGGTCCTACATAGCACTGATGGCACGGTGCCTATCTCGTTCTATTCTTATTGCAGTAGCACTGGTTTTTTGCTGTGTCTCGCTGGCACGTAGCTGTGGACGCCTTGGCATGGGTGGCCTCCAGCTGCTCCCGCAGTCCTGCAAGCAATGCTTGATCATTCGCTCTAGCTTCTTGGGCTACTGCTCTCTATTGATCCACTTGCTCCATTTGGGTATAGAGATTGCCTAAAGCTATATAGGCTTGGTCAGATTCCCATTGGGCCTCACTTGCTACCTTCTTATGCTTGCGCACATGCTTTTTGAGCTTATGTTGTGCGGCTTCAGCTCTCATGAGCTTGTCCATGCAAGTGGTGTATGATTCCTACCAGAAATTCCTGGTGTTCTAGCATGTACAGAACATCTTCATCACCGCAAACATGACACTCATAGTAGGACTAGAGCTATTGCCCTGCTTGTCCCAATTTCGGATCAATGCATTTTGGTTGCGTTGTTCCCATATTGCTGTGGATGGATCCACCCGAGGAAACATACCAGCGGCACTACCGGTAAGTGCATCCCCATGCTACTGACAGATCTGACTCAACACCTCGAAGGCCCCAACTTGGGCTAGCCTCCTAAGGAGTTTTCCCTTCAGATTCCACCTTCCACTCATGCTAGAAGGGTGCTTGTGTGCAGGTGGGTATGGTTAGCCTCACTTCATACCATGGCTGTCCCTCTAGGTACTCTTCATTCCAATGATAGAGAGGTGGCTCATGATACCCCTACAAAGTGCAAAACTCTCCAAAGCAAAGCAAGAGTTCTGAACACCATTAGGAAATTCTCACATCCAACTAGTGTTGCCATCTGTACCATCAACATGTACAACTTTTGTGAGACAAGGCCATAATGGATAAGAGTTACATAACCGAGTAAGAAATTTATAAGGGGAGGAACAATGTAAGTATTGATTAATTATTATCATGATGCATGCACGTTCCGTACATCCTCACAAACTTAGAAAAAATTATTTGTAACGACATACATGGTGGCATACATATGTTCTCTCTTATATAGCGTAACTAGTCGAGCTACACTGTTTCATTGTTAGTATACCTGCATAAGAGTTTCATTTCAGCCCAACCCCACAATTATATATGTAGAATGTAAATCTAAATACTTACATATATGTATACCCATACATATATTTCCGTATCAAAGCTACCCAATGACAGTTTATACCCATAATTAAATACGCACCATATACACATGCAAGCATGCATACATAGCCGTACCAAAGCTAACTCTCCCCGACCGCACTCTCACATCTTGCGGTCATGCCACTCATCAACTTACCTTCTTACCTTGACGTAGAGGCTTTTGATCCATACATTACCATTCAAATGAATGGCATCCATACAATAGCATGCCATATGGATGACGAAAATAAAAACCCCCAAGTTAGTACTTAAATAGCTACCTAATAGTCCTTAATTTGGGCATAAGGAAAGTGATCACTGACACACTTTAGATTTCAAATACCTATTTACATAGCTATTAGTTGCTAGAAAATGGTTTTGGAAAACAAAAACTTTTGTTTTAAATACACATGTGATAATTTACATTGAACCTTGCTCTGATACCAGCTATCGTGGAACCGACCAATTTATAAGAGCATAAGTACAATGGCAGCCCGTAAGCGGTCGCACTGTCATACTTGAGCCCATATAAACCCGGTAGTCTGTCGAATACCATGACAGGTCTCGATAAACAATCCACATACAATCAAGATCAGTACATGATTCAACATACATGTCACATATTACATAAAGTTCACAAATACATTTCCATCATCAGAGTATGAAATAAAGTTATTACAAACCAAGTTTGATAGATAATAGCGGAAGCAAATTAAGTTCGAAAGTAGCATTTGCCAACATAGTTTAATAAAGTGCCAACATACGATCACAGTCCACAAAAGCATATAGAGGGATCAGTAAAGAAGCCTGCCCACGGCTTACTCCTCATCCACAGTGGGATAGAAGCAACTCTTGCAATAACCATGAAATACTGTGCCATCTACAACAATGGGAATAAAATCCTAAGTACGAGAAGGTACTCAGCTAGACTTACCCGTCATAAACCAGAAATAAATTGACTCCAAGGATTATGCAAGGCTGTATAAGTGGAGGTAGCTTGACAACATTTGCATAAAAAGTGATTAACTTAGTTATACAATTATAAATCCGTTATCAAGTTAATTATAACTATCCATCCCATAATTAGCAACTATCCTATGCCAAACATGTGATACATCCTTTTGAGAGCATATAATAGTATGCCATAGCAGGTATAGTAATTCCATGTTTATCCAAACCATCATATTCCATAATACAATTACTATGATATTGGAGCTAGCCAAGTTTCTCACTATCCGGGAGAGACGGCGATTCGAATTGATTTCAACCAGCTAGGAATTTATTCCTAACACAAACCCAGGCAGACCAGGATCAACGGTCACCTTAGGTCACCTTTGGTACAACTCAAGTACACATTTTGCAGGTTCGCCTAGCGCTGCACAATCAGAGACAACCAACTGCCAGGACGTTCAGGCTCTGCCTGCCCTTGGGCTCACATCTGGCTCCCCGCACATCCTTACTACCATCTAGAGTGTGCACTTTGATAGAGCAGGGGCCCAGCTTGAGTTGAGCTACTCAGCTTCAGGGTCGAAACGAGTTATCCGGCCAGCTAAGTGATAGGCACGCATTCAATCTTGTTAGAAGTGCCAATAACAGTACGGTCCTTAATCGACATAGATAGAATCACATAAGTCAACCTACCATAGACTCCGCCCAGCCTCCATTTACTTTTACCCCATGGTTCTTTTCCACAATAGCAAATATAGCCAACCATGCTTTGGTATCCACCTATATCTCGCAGGTGACAGGAAATCACCCGACTTCTACCGGTCTAAGCAGGGCTAAGCATATATTTGATCCTAGACCTACATAGGGTTACAGGTGTATTTCTGGACAAGGTAGTTCCATGCATCAAGTGTTTCCAGACAACTGTTATAACCTAAGGCATTAATCATAAAGGACTCAAGTAATATTTTACAAAACACTGGGAGACTTAGAATGCTCTGGGGCTTGCCTTTCAGAAAAGAAGTGGAGCGGTGGTCAGGGCACTCTGGAAGCTCTTCTAGGGTCTGCTCCTCTTCTTCAGGAGCTATGGCTTGAGGAAGGTCCTACTGGTCCCCTTCCTCTCCTTCGTTGAATTCTAGCAACGTTATCTCCTCTATCGATCCTAGATGCATGAATATGGCAGAAGATATTACGAATGCGTACATGCCAACAAGTATGTATGATGACACATGATGAATGCATTCGTGTAAGTATTCTTAATAGCATGGTGTTAAAGTAATAATAAGTGCATCACATTTTACTGAGTATGTGCATATCTCTTCTTGATTACTTAATCAAACACATCAACAATTCATTTACTACACCACAAAACAGCAGCTACTTGTTTTACTCATAACTGGAGTTATATACATCAAAATCATATGGTTGTGGACATTCTGGAAAGCGTAAGAAATTGTCTACAACTCTCTTTGAAGACTCTTACTATGATTCAACAGTTATATAGGGCAAACAAATCCTTCAATCAAATCTGTCCAGAAAGTAAATATTTCGGACAGCAAACTTGTAACAGCTAGAATTCTAAAATCCTAAGTCCTATGACTGTAAAAATTTAACACAAGGTAGATTAGTAAGTTATCTACAACTTTATTATTAACAAGTTTTACAGCAAAGACCATTATCCATATGAAATCATCCACACAATCAAAACTATACATGCAGCCTTGTATTTGAATTATAAAGTGATAATTAGTTAGTTGCATACAATCAATGGCATGTACTCCTTACTATAAATATCAACAGTTACTATGCCTCACAAGAATCATAGAAAACATCTTGGTGAACCCCAATTTAATTACTTAAATGCCTTTATTAATTTAATTAAATAATAAGGGTAAATAATAAACATATACCAATGTGCACAATAAATTCTCAGAAAATTACAGTAGACCCCTAATGCTCACAATAGATGTGAAAATTTTATACCATTTGCGCATGTATAACATCCTATACAAAAATGACAAGCTAGCAACGGTTATTTTAGTGAAAATAGAAAACCCTATAGAAAAGTGTCAAGCAACAGATTAAATATTTTTCCTAGCTTCACATTAGTG
The DNA here is from genome assembly GCF_019320115.1 of Miscanthus floridulus. Classification (NCBI taxonomy): domain Eukaryota; kingdom Viridiplantae; phylum Streptophyta; class Magnoliopsida; order Poales; family Poaceae; genus Miscanthus; species Miscanthus floridulus. The sequence continues at coordinate 93,865,116 of NC_089581.1, read as the reverse complement.
CCATACTACTGTACAAAAATTTGCATAGCAATATATTACATATTTTTATCCTTACAAATTTCCTTAGAAAATGCCATTTATTAATAATTAAATAGAATGACCATATTTAAATAAAGTTCCCAGCAAGCTTATTATTTTTCCTAGCTAGAGCATGTCAATACAAAACCCACAAAATTGGAATCACAATTTTATGAGTTTTCTAGCTCAAGATATCAAATTTACAAAATTGTAAACATACAAAACTCATTTATATAAACACATTTAAATCTCCAATAAAAATAGTAGAAACTATACATATCATATTTTTGTAAAATACTACACTTCCTAAGGAACACTACAAAATTTGGTTCACAAGATTTGGATCTCTACAACTCAACTTATCATTTTTCAAAGATTACATCTAAATTTGTGAAAGAAATAGCAAAAACCCTAATACATAATCGCTGACAGAGGGGTCCCACTGATCAGTGGCGGGGGCCACTCATCAGCGAGCCGGAAGCAGGGCACGGCGTTTCCCCGGCGGTATCTTGCCGATGACGAGATCTCTGGGCAAAACAACTGCACCGATGTGATCTACAGACCAACCCGCATCTAGTGACCTAGGTGGTGGCAGCACAGGTACGGCGGAGCATGCTCAGTCGCCGGCCATGGCGGCATGGTGGCACTACTCTATGGTGCGCCGTCCATCTCCGGCCTCGGCAAGTCTAGGCAACGAGTGCACCAGCATAACTGGTGACCATACGGATCTATCTAGGTGACCTAGGTGGCGCGAGATGCTTCAACGAGCTCTGGCCACGTGCACAGTGGCGCGAAGGTGTGAGCGTGGCGGCAGCGGGTCGCCGTGTTCCGCGTCGGTGGAGTGACAAGTCATAGTAACATCATGACACAAGCTAACACACATCCTAACCAAGCCCTAACAGTGAAGAATAAGGAAGAATGTGCGTGTGATTAGTGTGGCGACGAGCTCACCAGTGGAGGTGGCCATGGCGGCCAAGATCTCTAGGTGAGATGAAAATAGCGAATACACCCTCACTGAAGCTCTTCTGACGCTGCAATTATGTCGAGGAGGTGGAGGGGGACATGGCGCAGCTATGGGCTAGACGTAGGCAGTGGTAGTGCGGTGGAGCGCGCGTGAGGCGATGGTGGAGGAGGTGCGGTGCTCAGCGGAGCTGTGGACGAGCGCTACGGCGAAGGAGGAGGTAGGGAAATGCAAATGGGAGCGTAGGGCATCACGGTCAAGCGCTAGGGAGGTTGAAGGTGCGCTATGGCTCAATGTGGCCTAGGCTGATCAGACCGGCGGTGATGCGTGGCCTCACCACCTCCACATGGCGGCCAGGTGCTGGCGTCGGTCGGCCACCGAAGGCCGAGCGATCAAGCCATCAGCGTCCATGATACAGGCCTGACAGCATGATTTCAAGACGCTAATTCTCTCGATACAGATCGATTCAGTGAATGACGTTAAAATGAAACTTGTAGCCCTAAGTACTAGCTACAATAATGCTTAAGAAACCAAAGTCCAAATCTCAACAGTTAGTGAGTAAAGCAATCACCAAGTTGAGGCTGTCGAACTATCAATGTATAAGACTTAGAAAAAATTTCTTAAGTGCTGAAAACAATACAAATCTGATTTTTGTGAGTTAGGAGCTGAACTAGCCTATGACCCAAAAATAAAAGTTGTTCCTCTCATGAAATACTACAACTTTGTTTTAGTGACCACATCCATGCAAAGTCTCTATCATATAGTTCAAACTAGGTCAAACCTACTACATTCAAATGATGACTAACACTTGAACTATGACTTAGTGACCAAATTAGCCTTATTCATGAATACCCAAGTTGTTCATAATGACATTCTAAACATGTTTAAGCTATTCATAAGGTCACAAAAACATTTCATACATTGGTTACTGTGGCAGAACCTCCTGAGAAATCGGGCCGACGTGCATCTATCATTGTCTCAACAGACCTTTGATAGCGTACACGAGTTCCCAACAACTTAACAGGTCTGTCGGGTGTCCTCGGGAAACCTGAATCATCCATGATTCTTTTTCGAACAGGATCCCAATCACAGACATTGCAGATTATAACAGTTTATTCAAATATATACATCAGAGTAAAAGATAGTGGAAGTCTTAAGATAACATAGTTTACAAACCAGTTGTTTTCAAACTTACAATACCATAAGTGTCATACAACCATAGTAGCAGGATAATATTACATTAACATTATTTATCATACAAACTAGTGCCTTGCCCAAAGGCCATTCATCATTCCTCATCGTCATTGACTTCAAACACAGACATGCAGCAGGGACCAAAACAAGCCTGCGCATGCAACTCACCTACAACAAGGGTTAACAAACCCTGAGTACAAAAGTACTCCACAAGACTGACCCGACGTAAAAGGGGTGAAGGACTTTAGAGATGCAGGTGTTGGGTCAAGGTAAGAATGTAGCAAGATTAAAAAGTTCTTTGCCAAAAGCATACTATTCTTGATTCTATTATCAAGTTTTACCCCTAAGTACTTTAGTTCATTATCTCAAACTAAGTGTTCATATCCCATATTCCAATCCTTCTCATTCCATTCCCTTTTCTCATGTTTTAGTAATTCACCAGTCGTGCATTGCTTCTATAATGAATCGAGTCTCCATATCCGTGGAGCACCGGTAATTCGAATTGATTCAAGTCCCAGCTGGGGATTCCTTATCACATGACATATGTAGAACTTAATCTTGCATATATCAACCTCGCTACTGGATCCTCCTATACTAAGCCATCTCCACGCCACCCGAGAGCACAGCACACCTCAAATCCGGCCACATTCCAGCCACGAGGGTACACGCTACTCCCAGCCATCTCTCCACTCCTAGTGCGTGGGCATTCGTCTTAGTATCAGATTAGCCTGAAGTAGGCTTACCGGAGTATGTGACCAGTACTACAAAGTGTCTCGTTCAGAAGATCCACAATGAGTGGCCTTTAAGCGACGTAGTCGGTAACATTACCCAACATTCAAGATAAGTTACCCGACTAGTCTCTAGTTCATTCTACCTTCTTTCTTTCTTTGGCCAGTATGCCATCTTTGATTGTATCAAAACTTTTACTTTGAAAGCCTACCATAAAGCATACTAAGCATTCTACGCCTTTGTAAATGAAATCATCTTCAAGGATGGTAAACAATTAACAAGGTAGGCAATGCATCAAGTAGGTAACATTTGAATTAATCAACTTAATGCAATAGGTAACATAGGTGATAAACTTTTCAAAGTAAACAAGGTAATGGTTTAATGCATAAACCGAGGCTTGCCTTCGTTGACGATCTTGGGTTCCGGATCAATACCACAAATATCAAATCCCGAGGCAACTGGGGATCCTTCCACAACTTGCTCAACTAGGATCGGTTCACTCTCGGATTCTACACGAAATGATAACATATGGTTCAACATGATGATAATGTAAACATGATGCTTTCATGGTACATGAAATATAACAACACCTCGAATACAACTTTCCTTCACGGTACAGTTGCAAGCCAACAAAACCAACTTGCAATTCTACCATCAAGGACCACACAAGTGACTTGACCAAATTGATCTTGAAACCCTACTGGTCACAAAACATGACCAAAACAAGATCAAACCCTAAACTAACACTTAGGGTTTGCTTTCATCCATTTTTGAATTAATTTGGAAATAAGCCCAAAAATGAACTTGTTCCAAATGACCTCAAAATTTTATGTAAGCTTCCCCATGACAAATTAGTGTACCAAAACAAATTTCATAATTTTTGAAGTTATACAGTGGCCTACAAAAATCATGGAAATCACATTTATCAATTAATTAACTGAATTTTTGAACATTAAAAATTTATTCAAATTTCAAGTTTCATATTTTTAAACCATACTAGAACATGTATAGAAGCTACACACAAATTTTTAGAATTTTTGGAGCTATAATTATTTTCTTATAAATTTCCAAAGTTACTACACTATTCAAATTCAGAAATAACAAAATCTCACCATTCTCTCTTCTCTCTCACTGACAGTCGGTCCCGCTCGTCAGTGACACAACACAGAGCATACGACGGCGCTGTCAGCTCTAGCCTAGCAAAACATGCCAGGTGGTGAGGTTCCGACGAGACGGACTGCACCAGCACTGACCTATGCCACCCCGCGAATCCAATCCTAGCCCTCAGAACGGCAGCAGGCGCACCGGAGGGAGCTCCACGTCGGCCATGGCGGCGCGGGCACGACGGCACTCGGCGTAACCACAACTACGATGCAGTAGAGGCTAAAGCGAAGCAAGCATCACGCTCAGGAGCTCACTGCGAACACGACGGTGTGCTTGGTGAAGGCGAAGACGGGCTGGAACATCCTGGCCACGGCGAGGTCGATGGTGGCGGTACTTTGGCTAGCTCCGAGGAAGAAGGCGGCGTGCTGGGCGATTCTGGCCAACTTGAGTGATGCGAGCAAGCCAAAGAGAAGCACTACTTCGAGGCGATTATGCTAGCTTAGCTAGGCACGATGGGAAAGACTCGACGGCGGCTACGGCGAGCGACGAAGTTGATCGTTGGCGGAGCAGAGCAGAGAGGAAAAGGAGGATGACGGCGGCGGTGCTCCTATTTATAAACGGGAAGGATGCGTCCGGTGTCGACAGCTCATGCACGAGCTCGCCACAGAGCCTGCTGCGTGTCACCGCATGAGAAAGCGGTGAAAATCCATCGGCGGCGGCAGCTGCGTGGCGCCGGCGGCAAGCAGGGAGGTGGCACTCGGCTTTGTTTTGATTTTTGGATTATTTACAAAATTGCCACTGCGTTTATTTTGCAAATTACTCACAAATTTTCTAAAGAAGTTGAAAATCTCCAAAAATGACAGTTGCTCAACTTTTCAAACTCTACAACTTTGCTTCAAGGAATATTTTCAAATTCTGCCTCCATTTTGAAATTTGAATTTGGGGTGCATTTGAGCATTTGAATCATTTCAAAATTACTCCAAATTTTATATGTAAACTTGAAAAACTTTGAATACCAAAGTTGATCCTTATAAAATAAGCTTCAACTTTGCTTTTTGTCACAACCCCAAATTCCAAATGGATTTTGAATTAGACAAAAGGAGCAAAAAGGACCTTTATGATTTGAATTTGAATTCAAATTTGATTTGTTTACCTTTTTACTTTAACTTTGATTTTTGACTAGTAACATGGCCCATTAGGGTTATTTGAGTCAAATGACACATGGCCTCACATGATCACATGAAATTTGACCCTTGTGGTCATGATCTTTATTTAGAGTTTTGAATCACATCACATAAAATAACAACTTATAAAATAAAGCTTATTTAGTGAATGCATTCAAAATTTTCTACTTTATGAATGCTTTGCAATGCATATGATGACATGTCAAGTTTTAATGCTAGGTCAAAACACCAGAGGTGTTACAACCCTTCCCCCTTAAAGAAATCTCATCCCGAGATTCAAAACCTAAGGCTAAGTAATGGAAAAGGAAATGTGTCAAGTGAATACCTCATAACTTTATTCAAAAGGCTAATGAGGGGTTTTCCATTCTATTGACAAACGAGACAAGTTACAATATAGACAAGGTATTGCAACTAGATAGAAGCAAAGAAGTCAGGAAAGTTTTCTTCTAAGTAATCCTCGGACTCCCAAGTAGCTTCATCTTCAGTGTGTTGATTCCATTGTACTTTGTAGAACTTGATTGTACGTCTTCGAGTGACTCGATCTTTCTGATCTAAGACTCTAATGGGGTACTCAGCATAAGTCAAATCAGGTTCTAGTTCTACATCACCAAAGTCAATCACTTGGTCAGGTACTTAAAGACACTTCTTTAATTGAGATACATGGAAGATATCATGCACAACTGACATGTGATCTGGTAGCTTGACGCGATAGGCGACCGGTCCACATCGTTGTTGGATTTGAAAAGGACCTGACATAACAGGGGCGCCAACTTTCCCTGAATCCCAAAACGATGAACTCCTTTCATCGGCGATACCTTGAGGTAGACATGATCTCCCACTTTGAATTCTAGCGGTCGTCTCCTCTTATCAGCATAGCTTTTCTGTTGGGATTGAGCTACCTTCATATTAGCTTGTAAGAGCTTAACTTTCTCTTCAGCTTCCTTGACCACATCCGGTCCAAAGAACCAACATTCTCTAGCTTCTGACCAATTTAAAGGTGTCAGGCATCTATGGCCATACAATGCTTCGAATGGTGCCATTTTAATACTCTCTTGATGGCTATTGTTATATGAGAATTCAGCTAAGGGAAGGCATTCATCCCATTTAGCACCATAGGAAAGGACACATGCTCTTAACATATCTTCAAGAATTTGATTTACCCTCTCAGTCTATCCATCTGTTTGCGGATGATAAGCAGAACTACGGATAAGTTTAGTTCCCAAAGATTCATGAAGACTTTTCCAAAACTTGGATATGAACAATGACCCTCTGTTAGAGACAATGGTCTTGGGTGCCCCATGCAGATTGAAGATTCTATCAAGTTAAAGCTTTGCATATTGTTCCGCTCGATATTTATCTCTGACTGGTAAGAAATGAGATATCTTGGTTAGGCGATCAACAATAACCCATATTGAATTGTAGCCTGCAAATGTCTTGGGCAATCCCACGATGAAGTCCATATAGATATCTTCCCACTTCCAAGATGGAACTGGCAATGAATGTAATGGACCTGCAGTCTTCATATGAACCACTTTGACTCTCTGACAAATATCACACTTGGCCACATATTGAGCTACTTCTATTTTCATTTTGGTCCACCAATATCTCTTTCTTAGATCATGATACATTTTGTTGCTACCTGGTTGAATGGAGTATCTTGTAGAATGAGCTTCATCAAGAATCTGCTTTCGCAGCTCCGGACTTTTGGGTACTACCAATCTATCTTTGAACCATACGACACCGGATTCATCAATATTGAAACATGTTGGTTTTCCAGATCTAACTTTATCTTTGATATGGGCTATACCCTTACTTTTCTGTTGAGCAGCAATGATCTGATCTTTGATAGTGGACTCTACTGCAATATTGGACATGGAACCTTGTTCTATGATTTGTAAATTCAGATGCTCCATCTCTTGACACAATGTTCGTTGCATAGGTTTCACAGTCAGACAATGGCAATGACTCTTGCGACTCAGGGCATTGGCAACCACATTAGCCTTGCCCGGATGATAATGCACTTCTAAGTCATAATCTTTGATAAGTTCTAACCATCTTCTTTGCCTCATATTCAACTCTGACTGAGTGAAGATATATTTCAAACTTTTGTGATCCATATAGATATGACAGATATTGCCCAATAAATAATGTCGCCAAACCTTGAGTGCATGAACAACAGCGGCTAATTCAAGATCATAGGTGGGGTAATGTTCTTCATGCTTCTTGAGTTGTCTAGAAGCATACGCTATGACTCTGCCTTTTTGCATAAGAACACAGCCAATAGTAATTCCAGATGCATCACAATAGATATCAAATGGCCTCTCGATATCAGGTTGTGCTAATACTGGTGCAGTTGTCAGCAACTTCTTTAATGTTTGAAAGGCCTCCTCACATTCTATTGACCATACAAACTTAGTTTGATTTTTCAGTAGTCCAGTAATTGGCTTTGCAATTCTAGAGAAGTCAAAGATGAACCGACGATAATACCCTGCCAACCCCAGAAAACTACGAACTTGATGAACAGTGGTAGGTGCTTTCTAGTTAAGGACTTCTTCTACCTTGCTCAGATCAACAGCTATACCTTCAGCAGATAACACATGACCTAGAAATTGTACTTCCTCCAACCAAAATGCATATTTACTTAATTTGGCATATAATTGGTGGTCTCTTAATCTTTGTAGAACAATGCGGAGATGTTCCGTATGTTCCTCTTTGCTCTTAGAATAGATAAGAATGTCATCAATGAACACCACTACAAACTTATCCAACTCGGGCATGAAAACTGAGTTCATCAGATACATGAAATGAGCCGAGGCATTGGTCAGCCCAAAAGACATGACTAGATACTCGTATAGACCATATCGGGTAGTAAACGCTGTCTTCGGCACATCTTCTCATCTGATCTTAATCTGGTGATAGCCTGATCTCAAGTCTATCTTTGAGAACACCTTAGCTCCTGCAAGTTGATCAAAAAGCAAATCAATTCGGGGTAAGGGGTATTTGTTCTTTATGGTGACTTCATTTAACGGCCGATAGTCAATACATAACCTTAAGGTTTGGTCCTTTTTCTTCACAAAGATAGCAGGGCATCCCCAAGGTGATGAACTGGGTTGAATGAAACCCTTGTCTAACAACTCTTGTAGTTGGATCTTTAATTCTGCTAATTCTTTGGGTGGCATCCTATATGCTCTTCTGGACACAGGTGCCGTTCCTGGTTTCAGATCAATTATAAACTCTACATCTCAGTCTGGTGGCAGACTATGTAGATCATCAGGGAAGACATCCGTAAATTCACATACCACTAAAATTTTCTCAGCTTCTTCAACAGTAGTTGCACAGACTGTTTCAACCGTACTCTTAGGAAAGGGAAGTTGGATGAGAAGTTGGGTTTTGCTGTCAGGTGCATTTACCCTTATGGTTCTACGCAGGACATCTATGATAGCCCCATGTTGGGTTAACCAGTTCATACCAAGGATCACATCTATATCTTGATACTTTAATATCAGCATATTGGTAGGGAACTCATAACCTCCCAAATCAATAGGTACATGCTGAACTACTTCCCTTGTACAGATTCATCCCCTGGACGACTGTATATGATATGGTTCTTTTGTTTCCCCAATAGCTATCCCAAGCTTCACAACAAATGTATGATTGATGAATGTATGGGATGCACCAGAATCAAATAAGGTAATTACAGGATGCTTAGCAATGGGAAACATACCCTTCATTACTGGTTCTCCTTCTGGAATAGATTCCACCTAAGTATAGAAGACCCTTCCATTTTTCTTCTCAGCCTGACCCTTCTGACTGTTCTGAGCATTGCCCTTGTACTGATTCTGAGCTTGAGTAACAGGGGCTTTAGGTGCATTAGGATTATTCATCCTAGGATACGGACATTCTCAGGAAAAGTGTCTGGGTTTACCACAATTATAACATGGATGATTGTGATTCTAGGAAGTAGCAGTGCGGTTTGCATTATTTGTATTATTTTGCTACTGCTATGCTTGATGAGGATAAGGCATATTAGTTACAGGGCGAATAAAAATTTGATGCCTGCTTTGGCTTTGTTGTGGGTGGAATGGCGCATGGCCATGATTCTGAGGATGGTAGACTATCTTCTAATGCTTTCCACTCGATGATCTAGAAGCAGATATTCTCTTTTTCTTCACCTCCTTGTGTTGGCGGTAATTCTCCTCTGAAGCGATAGCAATGTTGACTGTCTCATGATAAGTTGCATTGCCACAAGTTGCCATCATGGTCTGAAGTTTAGTGTTCAGGCCTCTAAGAAAATGATTCTTCTTCTTCCTATTAGTATTCACATACTCTATAGCATACTGCGATAGGTGATTGAAGCACCCAACATAGTGCATCACTGGGTGCTCCCCTTGCTTAAGAGCCAAAAACTCTTCTAACTTCATGGTCATCACACCATCTGGAATATAGTGTGCCCTGAAGGCATCCTTAAACTCCATCCAGGTGATTTGGTGACCAGCGGGCTGTATAGCTACCAAATTTGCCCACCAGGCACCAGCAGCTCCTCGGAGTTGCTTTGCCGCAAACCTTGGTTTCTGAATCTCGGTACAGTGAATCAGCTCAAACTTTTGCTCTATTGTCCTAAGCCAATCGTTAGCTTCTAAAGGCTCTTCTTCCTTAGAGAACATAGGCAGACATGTGTCAGTAAAATCAACATTGGTTGACTCATCATTTCCATTATTACGGCGGCCACGATTAGGGTATGGTACCTGTTGGTTCTGCACCAATTCCCTTAACAACCTAGCGTTCTCTACCATTGCATTGATGAGTGCGGCTATGGCATCTGCCATAGTCAAAGGCATTGGTGGAGGATTTGGGTAATCATCATCATCATGCGAGCCACTAGCACCAGCTCGGGTGATAGGATGAGGCATCTATTAGAGAAACACGTTTACTTACATTATTATTTATTGAAAGCAATTAAAAGGTTTCATGCTACAAAGGGTTACTTATTTATATTACATGTCTTGTATCCCATAAGACAACCCTGGTTTTCTAGGAAAGTAGTAAAGGAACTATTACTACTCCGAGCTCTTAGTCCTTGGTGTCCGTGCCCATACCGGACGAAACCTCATCTTCATCTGAGAAGTACACTAATTCCTCAGGATCCTCCTCCTCTTCTTCATTCTTGACTTCTCCTGGATCTACAATCATCTCTTCATCTATAACTTCACCATCCCCATGAGGAGGATGAAGTTGAGCGTACAACATGTGGACATTCTCATGAAGAATGGCATTGTCCATCTCTAGGTCTTCTACGTAGAACTCCAACTCATGGACGCGTTCATTGGCCACATCCTCTCATGTCTAGGCTTCATTCCGCAGCTCCATGGTCATGGTGATGCCCCTTTGCATTTCCGCCAGCTTCTCTTGATCTTTGGCATGAGCTCAATGAAGAGTGTGGAGCTCATTGGTAAGGTTCTCGATGTTGGTAGGATTGCTTGAAGATCCTTCATCTCCTAGGGTCTTGGAACTTCCTTCACCAAGCTCGTGGTTACGCGGTGCCAACTGGTGACGAGGGACTCCATGAGGTCCCATGGACTTGAGTGCAGTTACCTTAGTCTTTGCCATAGCCTGTAGAATTTAGGGTAGGACTATAAGAATAGCTTGAGGATAATGGAGGTTAGCAAGAATGGGATTGACATTACTTACCCAACCACTTCTTAAGGGGAATTATTATGCAAGGTGTTCAAGCATGATGCATGATCGATCTTATGAATCTAGGTACAAAACATTTATATAATCATAAGTACTAGATTTTTAATACATAGGACAAACCTAATCATATTATTCGCCACGAACTTTCAAATAAGATAGAATTGAAACTAGATCAAAGGTAAGAAGAAAGAAATTTGAATTTTAAAATATCAAGTTTACTTTCTTTGATCCAAATCAATTTGAAGGTTTTCCAAAGTAACCTACAATGATCTAGATAGGAACTGCTCTAATACTAGCTGTGGTAGAACCTCCTGAGAAATTGGGCCCACGTGCATCTATCGTTGTCTCAACAGACCTTTGATAGCGTACACGAGTTCCCAACAACTTAATAGGTCTGTCGGGTGTCCTCGGGAAACCCGAATCATCCACGATTCTTTTTCGAACAGGATCCCAATCACAGACATTGCAGATTATAACAGTTTATTCAAATATATACATCAGAGTAAAAGATAGCGGAAGTCTTAAGATAACATAGTTTACAAACCAGTTGTTTTCAAACTTACAATACCATAAGTGTCATACAACCATAGTAGCGGGATAATATTACATTAACATTATTTATCATACAAACTAGTGCCTTGCCCAAAGGCCATTCATCATTCCTCATCGTCATTGACTTCAAACACATACATGCAGCAGGGACCAAAACAAGCCTGCGCATGCGACTCACCTGCAACAAGGGTTAACAAACCCCGAGTACAAAAGTACTCAACAAGACTGACCCGACGTAAAAGGGGGTGAAGGACTTTAGAGATGCAGGTGTTGGGTCAAGGTAAGAATGTAGCAAGATTAAAAAGTTCTTTGCCAAAAGCTTACTATTCTTGATTCTATTGTCAAGTTTTACCCCTAAGTACTTTAGTTCATTATCTCAAACTAAGTGTTCATATCCCATATTCCAATCCTTCTCATTCCATTCTCTTTTCTCATGTTTTAGTAATTCACCAGCCCTGCATTGCTTCTGTAATGAATCAAGTCTCCATATCCGCGGAGCACCGGCAATTCAAATTGATTCAAGTCCCAGCTGGGGATTCCTTATCACACGACATATGTAGAACTTAATCTTGCATATATCAACCTTGCTACCGGATCCTCCTATACTAAGCCGTCTCCACGCCACCCGAGAGCACAACACACCTCAAATTTGGCCACATTCCAACCATGAGGGTACACGCTACTCCCGCCATTTCTCCACTCCCAGTGCGTGGGCATTCGTCTTAGTATCGGATTAGCCAAAGTAGGCTTACCGGAGTATGTGACCAGTACTACAAAGTGTCTCGTTCAGAAGATCCACAATGAGTGGCCTTTAAGCGACGTAGTCGGCAACATTACCCAACATTCAAGATAAGTTACCCGACTAATCTCTAGTTCATTCTACCTTCTTTCTTTCTTTGGCCAGTATGCCATCTTTGATTGTATCGAAACTTTTACTTTGAAAGCCTACCATAAAGCATACTAAGCATTCTACGCCTTTGTAAATGAAATCATCTTCAAGGATGGTAAACAATTAACAAGGTAGGCAATGCATCAAGTAGGTAACATTTGAATTAATTAACTTAATGCAATAGGTTACATAGGTGATAAACTTTTCAAAGTAAACAAGGTAATGGTTTAATGCATAAACCGGGGCTTGCCTTCGTTGATGATCTCGGGTTCCGGATCAGTACCACAAATATCAAATCCCGAGGCAACCGGGGATCCTTCCACAACTTGCTCAACTAGGATCGGTTCACTCTCGGATTCTACACGAAATGATAACATATGGTTCAACATGATGATAATGTAAACATGATGCTTTCATGGTACATGAAATATAACAACACCTCGAATACAACTTTCCTTCACGGTACAGTTGCAAGCCAACAAAACCAACTTGCAATTCTACCATCATGGACCACACAAGTGACTTGACCAAATTGATCTTGAAACCCTACTAGTCACAAAACATGACCAAAACAAGATCAAACCCTAAACTAACACTTAGGGTTTGCTTTCATCCATTTTTGAGTTAATTTGGAAATAAGCCCAAAAATGAACTTGTTCCAAATGACCTCAAAATTTTATGTAAGCTTCCTCATGACAAATTAGTGTACCAAAACAAATTTCATAAGTTTTGAAGTTATACAGTGGCCTACAAAAATCATGGAAATCACATTTATCAATTAATTAACTGAATTTTTGAACATTAAAAATTTATTCAAATTTCAAGTTTCATATTTTTAAACCATACTAGAACATGTATAGAAGCTACACACATATTTTCAAAATTTTTGGAGCTATAATTATTTTCTTATAAATTTCCAAAGTTACTGCACTATTCAAATTTAGAAATAACAAAATCTCACAATTCTCTCTCTCACTGACAGCCGGTCCCGCTCGTCAGTGACACAACACAGAGCATACGGCGGCGCTGTCCGCTCCGGCCAGCAAAACGCGCCGGCGGTGAGGTTCCGACGAGATGGACTACACCAGCACGACCTATGCCACCCCGCGAATCCATCCCAGCCCTTAGAACGGCAGCATGCGCACCGGAGGGAGCTCCACGCCGGCCATGGCGGTGCGGGCATGACAGCGCACGGCGTAACCACGGCTATGATGCAATAGAGGCTAAAGCGAAGCAAGCATCATGCTCAGGAGCTCACCGCGAACACGATGGTGTGCTTGGTGAAGGCGGAGACGGGCTAGAATGTCCTGGCCACGACGAGGTCGATGGTGGCGGTACTTTGGCCGGCTCCGAGGAAGAAGGCGGCGTGCTGGGCGATTCCAGCCAACTTGAGTGATGCAAGCAAGCTGAAGAGAAGCACTACTTCAAGGCGATTACGCTGGCTTAGCTAGGCACAACAGGAAGGACTCGACGGTGGCTACGGCGAGCGGCAGAGTTGATCGGTGGCGGAGCAGAGCAGAGAGGAAAAGGAGGACGACGGCGGCGGTGCTCCTATTTATAGATAGGAAGGATGCGCCCGGTGTCGACAGCTCACGCACGAGCTCGCCACGGAGCCTGCTGCATGTCACCGCGCGAGAAAGCGGCAAAAATCAAGGTGGCGCTCGGCGGCAAGCAGGGAGGTGGCGCTCGGCTTCGTTTTGATTTTTGGATTATTTACAAAATTGCCACTGCGTTTATTTTGCAAATTACTCACAAATTTTCTAAAGATGTTGAAAATCTCCAAAAATGAAAGTTGCTCAACTTTTCAAACTCTACAACTTTGCTTCAAGGAATATTTTCAAATTCTGCCTCCATTTTGAAATTTGAATTTGGGGTGCATTTGAGCATTTGAACCATTTCAAAATTACTCCAAATTTTATATGTAAACTTGAAAAACTTTGAATACCAAAGTTGATCCTTATAAAATAAGCTTCAACTTTGCTTTTTGTCACAACCCCAAATTCCAAATGGATTTTGAATTAGACAAAAGGGGCAAAAAGGACCTTTACGATTTGAATTTGAATTCAAATTTGATTTGTTTACCTTTTTACTTTAACTTTGATTTTTGACTAGTAACATGGCCCATTAGGGTTATTTGAGTCAAATGACACATGGCCTCACATGATCACATGAAATTTGACCCTTGTGGTCATGATCTTTATTTAGAGTTTTGAATCACATCACATAAAATAACAACTTATGAAATAAAGCTTATTTAGTGAATGAATTCAAAATTTTCTACTTTATGAATGCTTTGCAATGCATATGATGACATGTCAAGTTTTAATGCTAGGTCAAAACACCAGAGGTGTTATAGTGACACATTTCACTTTCTAGGTCAACATACACAGCATCACTTAAGGACTTGATTAGACAAAGTGATCTTCATGAACAATGTTCCATTAGTCATCCTAAATGTAGCTAAGATGTTTTAGTGACTCACATCAACCATTTACATGTATTCACTCATGATCATATGCATATATACAAAGAAACATAAAATAACAAATATGTTTCATATATTTCAATCACATGTTTCAAATGTAAAAGCTTAAATATGAATGTTTGATGCTCATGCTCATGCAATGCAAGTCAAATTATGCAAGCCTAACACCTAGGGTGTTACAGACTGTCTGCACTCTATGGGCGAACACTCTGCCGGTGAAGTTCCTAACCCTTGCTCAAATGTGCCAACCACCAAGTGTATCACCTTGTGCACATGTGTTAGCATATTTTCACAAGTATTTTCAAGGGTGTTAGCACTCCACTAGATCCTAAATGCATATGCAATGAGTTAGAGCATCTAGTGGCACTTTGATAACTGCATTTTGATACGAGTTTCACCCCTCTTAATAGTACGGCTATTGAACCTAAATGTGATCACACTCTCTAAGTGTCTTGATCACCAAAACAAAATAGCTCCTACCATTTATACCTTTGCCTTGAGCCTTTTGTTTTTTTTTCTCTTTCTTCTTTTCAAGTCCAAGCACTTGATCATCACCATGGCATCACCATCATCATGTCATGATCTTCATTTGCTTCACCACTTGGAATGTGCTACCTATCTCATGATCACTTGATAAACTAGGTTAGCACTTAGGGTTTCATCAATTCACCAAAACCAAACTAGAGCTTTCAATCTCCCCCTTTTTGGTAATTGATGACAACCCTTTCACAAAGATATGAATTGAAATTCAAATGAATCAATGTTACTTGCCCAAGCATATTTACCATGTGTAAAAGGATATGGACAAGTTTCATGAACCCTAAATGGTAGCAATTGGTCCCCCTACATATGTGCTAAGAGTTTGGATTGTAGCTTGCACATATGCTTAGATAGGAAATATAGGAGACAATGTCTACCCAATGATGCTAAGGTATAAAAGATGGACCTTTGAAGCATGATACCAATTGGAGTGCACCATTATACCATCCTTAGCTCCATGATTAGCTCGATACCACTTGGAAACACTTGGAAATGAAATCACTAGATAACCTATGCATGCTAGATTTTCATTTCATCATTCAAACCTACAACTAGCATACACCACACAAGCATGGATATTGAAATTTAAAACTTGTGCCATGCAAACAAACATATGAAATGCACATTCAAATGCACCATACAAGTTCATGAGCTTGCTCCCCCAATTTGTGTGCTCAAAATTTTAATTGATCCCTTTCCTTTGTCATATCTCTCCCCCTATGTCAAATTCTCCCCTTTGTTGTCTTTTCACTATCTTAGTACACTAATATCTTTGTTTTTCTCCCCACGTACTAATATCTTTGTTTTTCTCCCCCTTTGTCATCAATGACCACAAAGGTTCAAAATGTAGATAGGTTGAGATTATCAATGTCAATCAATGGGGTGAGGATCATATTCCCAAATTTGGTTCAATCTAAAATACTTGCCAAAGATGTTTAACTCGATTTGATCCAAGGACAAGCTTCTTCACACCTCCAAATAAGGGTTATCTTGTACCATGTTGAGTTAAACACTTAGAGCTCATTTCTAGATTAAAGACTAGGCTTACAAGTCCATAAACATGTCATGTGCTACCACTAGATCAAGTCAAGCATAGAAGCAATAGTGGTACCATACAAACATCAAATTCATTTGATTTTCATGAATGAGCCTATTAAAATTGAGAGATGACTGGATGCACTAATCATGTCCTTAGCAAGTATGTATGCCATGCCAATCAACTTTTACCTTAGATTGCTTAAAGGAGAGGCATGTCATATAAGTGGGGGGGGGGGTGCATCAACACATATTTGAGAAATCCAATATGTTCAACTAATTCTTTAGCTTACAAAACCTTTTCTCATCCAATGACTTGGTGAATATATCGGCAAGTTAATCTTCGGTGCCTACACTCTCAATGCAAATGTCCCCTTTTTGTTGGTGATCTCTTATGAAATGGTGGCGGACATCAATGTGCTTTGTTCTTGCATGTTGAACCGGATTATTGGTTAACTTGATTGCACTCTCATTGTCACATAGCAATGGCACTTTCTTGAATTTGATTCTAAAGTCACTCAAAGTGGCCTTCATCCAAAGTACTTGTGCACAACAACTACCGACGGATATGTATTCGGCTTCAGCATTTGATAATGCAACACTATTTTGCTTCTTTGATGATCATAAAACAAGTGATCTTACCAACAATTGACATGTGCCCAAGGTGCTCTTCCTTTCAACCTTGCATCCCGCTTAATCCGAGTCGGAGTAACCAACTAGCTCAAACTTTGCTCCTTTGGGATACCACAAACCAACATTTGGTGTATGCTTCAAGTACCTCAATATTCTCTTTGTAGCCCTCAAATGACTTTCTCTTGGTGAGGCTTGAAATCTTGCACACATGCATACACTAAACATGACATCCGGCATTGATGCGGTCACATAGAGTAGGCTTCCAATCATAGACCGATACAATTTTTGATCCACCATATTTCCACTTGCATCACTATCCAAGTTGCCATTGGTTCCCATTAGTGTGCTGATGACCTTGCTATCACTCATGCCAAACTTCTTTATCATGTCCTTGATATACTTGCCTTGACTCCCAAATGTACCATTCTTCAATTGCTTGATTTTAATCATGGACATCTCAAACGCATTAGCCATCATCTTTCCAAATTCTTCACAAAAATCTTGATTGGTTGATCCAAATATGATGTCATCAACATAGATTTGCAACACAAATAAATCTTTTCCAATCTTCTTGATGAAAAGAGTGGTGTCAACCTTGCCCATTATGAACCCTTTAGAGAGTAGGAAGTCCCTCAATCTCTCATACCATGCTCTAGGTGCTTGCTTCAAGCCCTTCTTCAACTTGTACACATGGTCAGGCTTCTTGTCATCTTCAAAACCAGGAGGTTGCTCAACATGAACTTCTTCATTGATGTAACCATTGAGAAATGCACTCTTTACATCCATTTGATAGAGCTTGATATTGTGGGCACAAGCATAGGCTAGCAAGATTCTAATTGCTTCCAATCTAGCAACTGGGGCATATGTTTCTCCAAAGTCAAGACCTTCAACTTGTATATAGCCTTGTGCTACCAATCTTGCTTTGTTCCTTACTACTATCCCATCTTGATCTTGCTTATTTCTAAAGACTCATTTGGTTCCAATCACATTGTGTCCCTTTGGTCTCTCTACTAATTCCCACACTTGATTTCTTGTGAAGTTATTCAATTCTTCATACATAGCATTCACCCAATCAATATCCTTCAAGGCTTCCTCTATCTTCTTTGGTTCATGGATGACACAAATGAGAAGTGCTCACAAAATGAAGCCAATCTTGATCTAGTTTGCACACCTCTTGAAATATCACCAATTATAGTGTCCAATGGATGATCCCTTGCAATATTGGTTGGTTGGAGGATTGGAACTTGATTGCTTGCACTAGCTTGATCATAGGGTTGAGATGATGTACTAGCCACTTGATCTTGTTCATTGTCATGAGAGCTACTTGTACTAGCTTGATTTGTATCATCTTGCACATTTGAGTTAGAGATCACTTGTACTTGATCATCTTTATCATCATTCACACCAATATCCATGTTCTTCATGGCATTTGAAAGGTGAATGCCTCCAACATCTTCCAAGTTCTCATTCTCTACTTGTGAACCCTTGGTTTCATCAAATTCAACATCATGAACTTCCTCAAGAGTGCCACTATCCAAATTCCAAACTCTATATGCTTTGCTTGTAGTGGAATAACCAAGTAGGAATCCTTCATCACATTTCTTGTCAAACTTGCCCAATCTAGTGCCTTTCTTCAAGATATAGCATTTGCAACCAAAGACCCAAAAATATGCAATGTTGGGCTTTCTACCATTCAAGAGCTCATATGGTGTCTTCTCTTTCAATGGGTGATAATAGAGGCGGTTGCTACAATAGCAAGCCGTGTTGAAAGCTTCGGCCCAAAAACATTGACTCACATTGTACTCACTAAGCATAGACCTTGCCATATCAATGAGTGTTCTATTCTTCCTCTCAACAAGGCCATTTGATTATGGAGTGTATTTGGCCAAGAATTGATGTCTAATTCCAAATTCATCACACAACTCATCAATTCTAGTGTTCTTAAACTCACTACCATTGTCACTTCTAACTCTCTTGATGGTTGTTTCAAACTCATTGTGAATGCCCTTGACAAATGATTTAAATGTTGCAAACACATCACTTTTGTCCACTAGAAAGAATACCCAAGTGTATCTAGTATAATCATCCACTATCACAAATCCATATTTGTTACCACCAATGCTAGTGTATTGTGTTGGCCCAAACAAGTCCATGTGCAATAACTCAAATGCTTTACTAGTGCTCATCATGCTTTTTTTAGGATGGGTGTTTCCAACTTGTTTTCTGGCTTGACAAGAGCTACAAAGCTTATCCTTTTGAAACACAATATCTTTCAAGCCTCTAACCAAGTCATGCTTAACCAATCTATTCAATTGTTTCATTCTAACATGACCAAGCCTTCTATGCCATAACCAACCCATGCTAGACTTAGTGAACAAGCATGTAGATAATTTAGCTTCACTAGCATTGAAATCAACCAAGTATAGATTCTCATATCTGAAGCCTTTGAAGATCAAGTTAGAGCCATCTACACTTATGATCTCTATATCATCTACCCCAAATATGCATTTGAATCCAAGATCACACAATTGAGCCACGGATAGCAAATTGAAGTTCAAGCTCTCTACTAGCAACACATTGGATATGCTCATGTCATTGGATATTGCAATCTTACCAAGCCCTTTGACCTTGCCTTTGCCATTATCACCGAATGTGATACTATCATAACCATCATTGCCATTGGTGTTGATTGAGTTGAACATTCTTGCATCACTGGTCATGTGTTGAGTGCACCCACTATCAAGAACCCAATGCCTTCCTCTGGCTTTGTAATTGACCTACAAAAGAAGATCAATTATTTTTAGGTACCCAAACTTGCTTGGGTCCTTGAAGGTTAGTTACTAAGCTCTT
This sequence comes from Miscanthus floridulus, assembly GCF_019320115.1. Taxonomy (NCBI): domain Eukaryota; kingdom Viridiplantae; phylum Streptophyta; class Magnoliopsida; order Poales; family Poaceae; genus Miscanthus; species Miscanthus floridulus. Next base: position 93,845,248 of record NC_089581.1, on the reverse strand, counting down.
TGGTACCCAAATGACTTTGTTCTTTGAGCCCATCCATGGTTTACCAATGAACATAGCCTTCACACTATTTGTACCCTTAGTAAGCACATAGAAAGAATTAATCTTAATTCAGGATACATTAGCATTTTTGCTTTTGTTCTTGCATTCATGCTCTACATGACCAACTTGCTTGCAACTAGTGTAAAACCGACCATTGTTCTTCACAAAACTAGTCTTGTGAGGAGCAAAGGCTGACTTGCCTTTCTTGGGAACATAGCCCAATCCCTCTTTGTAGAGAGAAGCTCTTTGGCTACCCAAGCACATAAGCAAGCGGTCCTCACCACCATAGGCCTTAGCCAAGGTGTGAGTGAGCTTATTGACCTCCTTCTTGAGGTTCTTATTCTCAACCATTAGTGAGGCATCACAAGTGAGACCATCACTACTAGATGAGGTGGAAGTAGAAGTACTACAAGAAGGGTTAGCGGGAGCAACAATGATAGGCATAGATAATGATTCATCAATTATATCACAAGTTAAGCCTACATTGCAAGTTTCAACATGCTTCTTTTTATTTTGCTCATTAAGCAAAGAGGAATGAGCTTTTTCAAGCTTCTTGTGAGCCTTGCCAAGCTTCTCATGGGCTTCCTCTAGCCTCTCATGAGTTGCTTTGAGCTCATCAAGGGCTTGCTTAAGGGCTTTTACCTCCTTATTCAAGCTCTTGCATTCCCTTCTCTTAATGTCAAAGTGTTCTTTAGCATCTTCTAGCATGTCAAATAATTCATCTTTAGTAGGTTCATCATCATCACTATCACTATCACTATCATTTTCATTTTCATTTTTGTTATCATGTTCTTCATCACTTCCATCATCACAAATTTGTACCTTAGTGGCCTTAGCCATGAAGCATGATGGAGTGTCGAAGAGAGAAGGCTTCTCATTGATTGCAATGCTTGCAAGTGCCTTCTTCTTGGTGGTCTTGTGATCATCACTATCATCATTATCATCACTTGAGGAGTCATCACTATCCCAAGTGACTACATATGAACCACCCTTCTTCTTGAAGGCCATCTTGTCCTTCTTCTCTTTCTTTTCCTTCTTATCCTTCTTCTTGTTCTTCTTGTTGTCATCATCATTGTCACTATTGTATGGGCATTGAGCAACAAGATGATCTTTGCTTCCACACTTGAAGCACCTTCTTGACTCTTCCTTGTTCTTGGATGAAGATTTCTTTATTCTAGCATGGTACCCCTTCTTCATCATGAACTTGCCAGATTTCTTGACAAAGAGAGCCATCTTCTCATCATCATCATCATCCCATGAGCCATCATCTTCACTTGATGTTTCTTACCTTGCCTTGCCCTTGGATGATGTGGCTTTGAATGCCACACTCTTCTTCTTCTCATCTTTCTTCTCCTTCTTTTCTTCCTTCTCATCATCATCTCTATATGTATCATCAGTCCTTATATCTCCCAACACTTGGTTTGGTGTCATGGTGTCCAAACTACTCCTCACTAGAATAGTGACCAATGTGCCAAATCTTGAAGGTAAGCATCTTAAGAACTTGTGGGAGAAGTCCTTGTCCTTCACCTCTTCTCCAAGTGCTTTGAGATCATTGACAAGCACTTGAAGCCTATGAAACATCTCCGGCACACTCTCATCCTCCTTCATCTTGAAGCTTGCAAACTTCTCTTTGAGAATGTATGCCTTTGCATCCTTCATGGCTTGAGTGCCCTCAAATGATTCTTCCAACTTCTTCCAAGCCTCATGAGCCATCTCAATGTTCTTGATTTGCTCAAATGTTCTCTCATCAATTGCATCATGAATGACACTTAGAGCAATGTCATTGTTTTGGAGAAGCACTTCTTTGGCCACGGTGGGATTCTCTAGATCACCAATCTCAATTTTGGTTTCTATCACCTTCCACACTCTTGTATTGATTGACTTGATATGTGTGGTCATCTTTTATTTCCAATACAGATAATTTGTGCCATCAAATTGGGGTGGCTTCTTGGTGTTGTTGATTTGAGCCATTTTTACACCGAAGGTTGTTAAGCCTCAAATCACGGTGACCTCAGCTCTGATACCACATGAAAGGTCCTAATGGCTAGAGGGGGGTGAATAGCCTATTAAAAATTTCTACAACAACACTTAACAAACCGGTTAGACAATTATGAGGCAAAGCAAGTGTTGCACTAGCCTACTAAAATAGCAAGCCACCTACCACAATTCTAGTTTATATAGTTTCTATCCACACAATAGCTATGACACTACACTAAGTTAGTGCGCTCTCAAAAGCTAACTAAAGAGCCACACTAACCAAACTAACAAGCTCTCACAACTAGCTACACTAAAGAGCTTGACAACTAGTTTACGGTAATGTAATGAGAGTGAGCAAGAAGGTTATATCGCCGAGTCTAGAAAGGAGCCAATCAATCACAAGAATGAATAACAATGAAGACCAATCACCTCGGAATCAAATGATGACACAATGATTTTTTACCGAGGTTCACTTGCTTGCCGACAAGCTAGTCCTCATTGTGGCGATTCACTCACTTGTAGGTTCACGCGCTAATTGGCATCACACGCCAAACCCTCAATAGGGTGCCGTACAACCAACACAAGATGAGGATCACGCAAGCCACAAGCAATCCACTAGAGTACCTTTTGGCTCTCCACCGGGGAAAGGTCAAGAACCCCTCACAATCACCACGATCGGAGCCAGAGACAATCACCACCCTCTGGTCAACGATCCTCGCTGCTCCAAGCTGTCTAGGTGGCGGCAACCACCAAGAGTAACAAGCGAATCCCGCAGCAAAACACAAACACCAAGTGCCTCTAGATGCAAACACTCAAGCAATGCACTTGGATTCTCTCCTAATCTCACAAAGATGATGAATCAATGATGGAGATGAGTGGGAGGGCTTTGGCAAAGCTCACAAGTTTGCTATGTCAATGCAAATGGTCAAGAGAGTGAGCTTGAGCTGGCCATGGGGCTTAAATAGAAGCCCCCACAAAATAGAGCTATTGTACCCCTTCACTGGGCACAACATGGGGTGACTGGACGCTCTAGTCATATTGACCGGACGCTAGACCCCAGCGTTCGGTCATGCGGTGCACGCCACGTGTCCCCTCTCTTTAAATACTGAGCACTTGATCTCAATTGTCAAGTGTTGACCGGATGCACTGCTGCGAAGTGACCAAACGCTAGGCCTCAGCATCCGGTCATTTCTAGTAAGCATCCAGAAACGATTTTTCATGACTGGACGTGTCCGGTCATGCTCGACTAGACACACCCAGCGTTCAGTCACACGGTGACTCCCCTGTGCGCTGCCACATCAATAGGACCGGACGCACCCTGTCAGCGTCCGGTCACTAAGTGACCCAATGTTCGGTCAGAGACTGATGCTACGCACCCTCTGCCACCACTGACCAGACACGCTGGTCCAACCGAGACCAGCATTCGGTCACTTACAGTGACCTCTGTCTTTTCTATCTAGGGCGCCGGTGGCACCGTTAGACTATCCGCACTCTATGGGCGGAGACTTTGCTGGTGAAGTTCCTAACCCTTGCTCAAATGTGCTAACCACCAAGTGTATCACCTTGTGCATATGTGTTAGCATATTTTCGCAAACATTTTTAAGGGTGTTAGCACTCCACTAGATCCTGAATGCATATGCAATGAGTTAGAGCATCTAGTGGCACTTTGATAACCACATTTTGATACGAGTTTCAACCCTCTTAATAGTACGGCTATCGAACCTAAATGTGATCACACTCTCTAAGTGTCTTGATCACCAAAACAAAATAGCTCCTACCATTTATACCTTTGCCTTGAGCCTTTTGTTTTTTCTCTTTCTTCTTTTCAAGTCCAAGCACTTGATCATCACCATGGCATCACCATCATCATGTCATGATTTTCATTTGCTTGACCACTTGGAATGTGCTACCTATCTCATGATCACTTGATAAACTAGGTTAGCACTTAGGGTTTCATCAATTCACCAAAACCAAACTAGAGCTTTCAATGGGGCTATGCAAAAGTTATTCATGAAAAAATAGAATTGAAAAAATGGACACAAAAGTGTCTGAGATATTGAAAACAATGGGTACTTAGATGCCCACCTAAAAAAGAGAAAGAGAGATGAATAAGATTCCCCCTGCTCTCTAGCAAATGTTTCTAAGTTTCGAAAGAGAGATATGTTTTCAAGGAGCATAGTAGAATTTGGTTGGCCACCATATATATCCACCACATTCATCCACATACATGCACATCTTGATTTAATTGTATGACTCAACTCTCTTAGGATATGAGGTTTGACTTTACAATATATGTATTGCAAGTATCCTCTTTTATGCTTTCTCCCTACCTATGAACTCCACATAAGCTTTAGTTGTAGAAAGAGAAAAAAATGCATAGCATCTTTAGTGCCTTTGGTGAGGATCCACAAATACCATATATATTGAGAGACTGGAGAGTGTCATACAATGGAATCTCTAAGTTTTATTTTGAAAATATATAAAAACTCTAGAATAATGGTTGAGGAAAGAACTTGAGACATAGTGCTTGACTTGATCGTTCTGTATTTCAATTACTCAAGACCCAAGTGAAGGCTAAGAAGCCCCATGGTTGAAGGTAATATGGGTAAGTTTGAAAGTCAGATTGGTTTACCCTAATCTAGAGGAGAATTCTTGTTTGAACGCATGTGTACTTTTGAGGAGTGAAAGCATCGACGTAACTCCTGATCCTTTTTACTAAGTTTAGCTTTGCTAAGGGACTAGCAAAGGTTAAGCTTGGGGGAGTTTCTTGATGGTAGTTAACAACCATTATAAACCATTAATATAACATGCATAAGGGCATAAATATAATCACCAATGAAGGTTTAGGGGTTTAAACTAACAAATTCCATGAGTTTTGGTGAATCTATATTTTCTACACTATTTATTCAGAAAACAGTTAAGGTGGGCCTACATGTCAGATTTAATCGCGCTTATATGTAGCGAAATAGACACTAGAAGACTCAAGAGAACTCCACACCGAGGCAGAGAGGCAGAGGCTACCAGGTGGGGCCGGCCAGCCCCACCTATAGGCTGGCCAGCCTCGAGGGCCCACTGTCAGCCTCCGCGTTGCAATGTCGATTCTCCACTGCCTCCTAGGTTGCATCTACACTGTTCTTTAAGTCGGTTTGATCCAAAGGCTCATGTTGGATGCTCTGGCCTATATATACCAGCCCCTACCTCCCCTAGGCTTATAGTCATCAAGTCATTTGAGAAGACAAAAACCCTAATCATCCTTAGAGCTCCATTATATTCTAGGGCATAGCTAGTTAGGCTAGGTCTAGAGGGAGGCAAGCAGGCTTCGCTTGGATTCCCGATCATGTTAAGAGCGTGGTTTGGTATAATCTTTGTAACCCCTCTCTTCTGTATCTCCATTACTTTTATATGCTACCTACAATTGTTGTGACAATATCAGTATTCATCTTATTCATGTTCTTCATTATAATGTTCATGGTCTTCTTTGATTATATGCTTAGTATAGTTGGATTATCATCATGTTCATGCATAAGTTCGTATAGCGCTCACTCTAAGGATCCCTGGGTGGGTGGCCGACATTGTTTAAGCATGGTGCTTATATGTTGTTTACCTACAGATACACCCTATATATTCGGGTCATGTGGTAGTTCACAAATGTGACATTCCAATGGAGTCCTTTGTAGTCCACTCCCCGAATATAGGTGCACATAGGGTTCGGTTACGAAGGAAGAACAAGCTCTATTCTTAATCTTTCTTAGTAATATCCCTTATGTGTAGATATGACAATGATCTTAACAATCATTACTAGGTATAATTGCACTAATCAATGTATGCTTTGACTTGTAATTAAGAATGACTTTGGAATTATTCCTCTAATATTCTACCTGACCATGCTAATGCCATAGAAAGGAGTACTCTGAGCAATTTATCATTATTGATGATCAATACTTATCACATATATATATATATATCTTATCCTATGACTTACTCCTGTTATGAGTAGAATATTGGTTATGGTTTACTTCTCTGTCAATAGTATAAGTTATTAATACATGTCCATGCTAGACCTTCCCTATGGTAAAAATATAAATAACGATACCTGGAATACTCCTAGGTGAAGTGCTACAATGGTATAATTATCTATGCGCTTGCAGATCCTTTTCATTCATATATTTATATATTCTTCCTAGTAACATAAATTAATAAAGAACTACTTAGTATTATTCTAGTAGTAATGCTATGTAGTACCAACAAGCATCTCTGGCATCATCAATAAGGATGAGAACCTAGTAAAGTAATGTTAGGAGATATAGGTTTATAATAGGTGGCTACTAAACAAGTGACAAGTTAATAAATACCAATAGGCAATCATTATTTTGGGCCGACCTTTCCTAGCCATCATCTACATGGATAGTGCCAAGATTTGCTTCACAATCAAGGATAGAAAAGAGAAGTTTTCTTTCAAGAATCGTATCTTGCAATCTCCTGAACATCCACAAATGTCGTACCTACCCAAAGAAACAACAGTGACCAAGAAGAAGAACAAGAGAAGGAGGAAGAACAAAGGTAGGCAGTCATAAGAAGGATCAGTCAACATGATCAACACACTCAGATCAGAGTATGATCACCTCCTCGCTTCACCATTCCTTGCCAAGAAGGATGATCTAGGCATACCAATAATCGAGTGTACCATTGGACAAAGAATATTCCACAAGACCTTCTATGACATTGGATTGGGTGTTAACATAATGTCCAAGGTAACATATGAATACTTATTTGGTGATGAACCTTTGTTCCCTACATATATGCAATTGTAGATGGTGGACCAATCAATTATATTTCTAGAGGGAATAGCCAAAGATGTTATGGTAAGAATACATTATCAGTTTGCCCCTGCTGATTTCATGGTTCTAGACATGGGTGAAGAAGAAGATGATATGGCCTTCATCCTTGGAAGACCATTCCTCAACACTACCAACATGATCATCTACGTTGGATCTAGATAAGTCCACTTTCAATTCCCTAAAGAGAAGGTACATTGTTATTTAAATAGTTATACCACTTATGAGTAGCCAAAGAAGTCCTGCTCTAGGAGGAGATGTCGATCATCCCAAAACCAAAAGAATCAATCCCCAAAGAAAAGTTGGGAGGAAGATGAGGAACCTAAAGAACCTGTGAAAGATGAACCTACTCTACCTAAGTCAAGTCCACAGACCAAGCAGGTATGGAAAGAGAAAGTGACATGACCATCAGAGACACCGCCATAAGATGTGCAACCATCGGGGTCTCCATAGCTGAGTTCAGATGATGCACCCAAAGAGTAAAGGATTTTTCTCCAGCCAAGTCCTATTTGGAGGACTAAAAAATCCAAACCCTGGTCGTGAGGTAACATCGATAGTTATCCATATTTACTTTCTAGCATTGCATGAATTCTTTTCACTTTAGCATATTTACTTGTCTGCATTAGCATTGCATTTAGAAAAGGAAGTTAAAAAGTTTCATTATTGTATATCATCACATTATAAAAATCCTAAGCCCCACGTGAGTAATTTTATGGTGTGTAACACCCACGGGAATATTCACTGGGTGGCATATATATATATCATGCATGTATATTTTCTTTCTACATTATATAAATAAGAAAATCCAAAAATATTAAATAGACATCCTGCTAGAACTTTGCCAATTAGGAAATCTGTCTAAACGCCCAAGGACAACAAATCTCTGAATGGCTGACCGCTAACCTCTTATCCTAATCCGTGCCATGAGTTTTGGTCTTCATGTTGGAGTATTTTGCAGGATGATCAAGAGTAAAGCCATCCATCCAAAGTACATTTTTCTAAGCCATTGTGACACCTGCTGCACAAGGAACCCTACTTCTAGATGGATGAGAAAGACTTCTGTTGGTAGACTCACTCTAGGAAAGACCACGACAACATCTAGCTTGAGGGATGAGGATCCCCCATGTATCTAGCTAAGTATTTCTTTTCATTTGCTATTTTTAAGTTTGCTATATAGTTGCTAAAAATAATAATGAAATAAAAAGATGCATAACAAACTAAAAGCAAAATAAAAATTTATATTTGTATTAACCATATATATATATAATAGTAAGATGTGATCTTAAAAATGAAAACAAAATAAAAAGTGTGTGTCTAGTTTTCTGTTTTTAAGAAGCTAAATAAATGGACTCTGAGGATAATCTCTTGCAATGGAAATGATGAATAGTTACTCTATCGTAATTCCTTTCAAGTACCTAGTTTTCAGTCTTGAATTCTCTAGAGTTTTGGATATGACTGTTTTGATATAAGAATTTACTCTGAACTTGAAACTCGTGGGTAGCATATGCTTGATCTAAGTCTAGGTAATTGATGGATATGATATGAGAAGGTCTGAACTATTGTTTATCTTGTTCCAAGTGACACTAAAGTTCTAGGGATTTATCTTTTGAAAAAAAATATGAAAATCCTACATGATGAGCTCCTATACGACAAAGCTTGAATTCCTACCAGAGCCTATATGATATTTAGATTAGGAAAACATCCACATATAGTTGCTTGCATTGCATTGAGTTTTATCAAGCTTTGTTGACCCTTTTGAGAGGTTTGTCATGCTCTTAAAATCAAGATCACGTACACACCACCCAAATATGCACTACTCCTACACTGGGGGTAGGCACAACAACATGCCATTCTATCTAGATCCACCTAAAAAGGGTTTACTCCTACACTAGGAGTAAACACCAAAAATATTATTGATAGGAATTTCCACCAAATAAATGCTCTAAGTTCTTGTTGCTATCTCTCAAAAGTTTTGTTGCATAAAACAGGAATGGGGCTATGCAAAAGTTATTCATAAAAAAAGAATTGAAAAAAATGGACACAAAAGTGTCCGAGATATTGAAAACATTGGGTAGTTAGATGCCCACCTAAAAAAAGAGAGAGAGAGATGAATAAGATAGCCCCTACTCTTTAGTGTTGTAGATATCTAAGACAACTACATTGGCCAAGGTGAAGGGCATGAAGGACAAGGAGGGGTGTTCACTGGTGACTTTAGTGTAGCATCGATAGCCTTGGTCGATGTCGTAGAAGAAGCCTGCCATAGTCTAGGGCAGCTTCTTATGGTTGTTGGGGTCCGAGATGAGGTTTTCCTAGGAGCGACAGACACATTTGCAGCAGAACAAGGAGCGGGTGGGGAGGCGGTGGAGAATCTCAAAAATGACATCCTCCATGAGGCTAGCCAGTGCGTTCCTCTTGTTGGGGGTCTCCTCCATTTCTTCTATGTGCAGTAGGATGAGAGCTTGCTCAGTAATGAGATCATTGAAGAGGAAAATAATCCAACAAAGATCCAACAGTGAAGTCCACAACTCATACCAAAGTGTAACTTTAACAACCATTAACAATTTTCATGGTATGACCTAAAACAAATTTAGAGTAGCACCATATAGATATATATAACTCAAACTAGACTAGCAATTAATGGAGCTATAACCATTACAATTCTAGCTAAATCAAGTCTATCCATCACACTTACAACCAGTACACGAGCTCAGAGCTTAGGAGGTAGACAAAGATTAAGAGGACGACAATTACAACAATTTTGAAGGCAGAAGCAATGAGCCTGTTTGTTTGCCTAGATAGATAGGTATAATCAAGCAAGCACTTGACAATTAATAGGCCAAGTTGCACACAGGCATTTACAGTAACAAAACTGAACATATGTAGAAAACCAATACATCAGCCAAAAACCAACCAGTGCCACCTCCTAGTTCTTTTCATCATCATATCATTGGCCTAACCAGATCTCGAACGCTAGAATGTTTCTTGTATACCTCATATTCAAGCAAGGACTAAAATAGTGAAGTGAATAGGAAAAGGCGAGAAAGGAGACATGTGGATCGGATATATCATCTCTGCCACATCACACAATGGACACCAACGCCAATGCCGCCGTGCTCCACTAGCAAGCCCCGCTGCCTAGCCTTCAAAACGATGCCAGAGCCACCATAGCACACCAAGGATCCTCCACCGCTGCCGACGCTTGTCTAACAAGCATAGATTTGTTTCCACTTAAAGGAGAAATATCCAATATAGGTCAACCTATAGGGCATCCACATAGAGAATATAATACTATAACGACTCCAACGACATGTCAATACAACTAGGCATCTAGCGCAATGGTAAATAATGTGCATTCCTTCCTCCAAGTCTTGGGTTTGACTCCCAGGCATTGAGGTTTTTTTTTGAATTTATTAGACCCTGACAGCACAAAAGATACAAGTGACATGCAAGCCATCAGATCCCATAGGTCGGATGGAGTTGGAGAATGGTCCCATAGGTACACGTGACACGTGAGCCATTAGGTCCCACATGTCAGATGGTCCCATAGGTACACGTGACATGCAAGCCATCAGGTCCACATGTCGGATGGAGATAAAGAACGGTCCCATAGGTACATGTGACACGTAAGCTATCGGGTCCCACAGGTCAGATGCTGAAGGGTCCCACAGGTACACGTCGGACGAAGAAAGGACTAAGCGTAGACTTTTATGATGAATTGCAAGCGTCACGGTTGAGTAACTATAGGTCCCATAGGTACACGTCGGATGGTGATGGGTCCCACAGTTGCACATCGCATGGAGATATGATCGAGGGAAGACTTTTATGATGAATTGCAAGTGTCATGGATGAGTAACTGCAGGTCCCATAGGTACACGTTGGATGGATAAAGTACCATATCGAGATCTATGATGAAGCCATTTGTTATAGATCAAATATTATTCATCACAGATATGTAATTAGTTCAATGATGAAGCCCTATTCATCACAGTTTTAAAGGAGATCATCATAGATGGGTCATGCGAGTGATCTATGATGAAACCCTATGGTCTTCTATGATGGTTTTTGTGATGATGCCTGATTTCATCATAGAAAGGGAGGGTTGTAGGATCATCACCACTGATCTATGATGAAACATAAATATTCACCATAAAATGCGCTCTTCTATGATGGTTTTGGATTCATCATTAAGATTTTCATCATAGAAGTGGATATTTCTAGTAGTGTTTTGAGGAGTGAAAACATTGGTGCAACTCCTAATCCATTTGCTGAGTGTAGCATTGCTCAGGGACAAGCAAAGGTTAAGCTTGGCAGAGTTTGTTAACGGTAGTTAACAAACATTATAAACCATCAATATAACTTAAATAAGGGCATGAAAATAATCACCAACAGAGACTTAGGGGTTTAAACTAACAAATTCCATAAGTTTTGGTGAATCTATGATTACAACAAGGTTTATCTAGAAAACCATCAGGGTCTATGTCAGAAGTAATCATGCTTATCCATGGCGAAAATAACTCCAGAAGGTTCTAGAGGACACCAGAAGCCAAACCACCAAACAAGATCACGAGACACCACCAGGTGGGGTCGGCCAGCCTCACCTATAGGCCAGCCAGCCCCACCTACAAGCTAGCCGGCCCCTAGGGCCCACTATTAGCCCCCTCCTTCGAACATTGGTCCTCCACCACCTTGGGTTTGCATCTATGCCATCCTTTCAAGTTAGTTTGATCCGAGGGCTCATAATTGATGATACTGCCTATATATACCAACCCCTACCCCACCATTCAGTCAAGAAGACAGAAACCCTAATCATCCTGAGAGCTCCACCATATTTTAGGGCATAGCTAGCTAGGCTAGGTCTAGAGGAAGGCAAGCTTCTCTTAGAGTCTAGATCTTGTCAAGAGTGTGGCTTGGTGTAGGGTCAAGATGGCGGACTAGAGGGGGGTGAATAGTTATTTCTAAAATTAATCACGTCGGCTAACCGAAACAAGTGCGGAATTAGAACTATCGGTCTAGCCAAGACTACACCCCTCTATCTATGTTCTCTAGCACCTTCCAAAGATACTAATTAAGCAACAAAGGTGCCGGGCTAGCTAGAGCTCAACTAACCTATTCTAGGAGCAAGGTCACACAAACCTATGCCACTAGTACTTTAAGCAACAAGGGAGCTCCTACACATGCTAGTAAGCAAAAGCACAAAGCCAACTAAGCTCACTAGCAATGCTCAATAACAAGGCAACCAATGCCAAATTAGAGAGCGCAAATACTTAGCTACACAAACTAAGCAAAGTGACTAACAAGGTTACACAAACCTAATTAGCCAGGCAAGGGAGCTACTTCTATGCTACACAAGCAAGAAGGTAACTAGTAAGCTTCACAAGCTAACTAGTTACAAGAGCAACTACACAAGCACAATGTATATGAAAGTAATTACAAGCTTGTGTAATGAGGATGCAAACCAATGGGAAGAACAAGGTTGACACGATGATTTTTCTCCCGAGGTTCACGTGTTTGCCAACACGCTACGTCCCCGTTGTGTCTACCACTCACTTGGTGGTTCAGCGGCTAATTGGCATCGCCCGCCAAGCCCGCACGTCGGGCACCGCAAGAACCTACCCCGATAGTGAGGGTAGCTCAATGACATGCTCAACTAGAGTTGCTCTTCGCGGCTCCCGTGGGGCGAGCACAATGCCCCTCACAAAGCTCTTCTCCAGAGCACCGCACAAGCTTCTTACGGGCTTCGATGGAGACCACCACCAAGCTGTCTAGGAGGTGACAACCTCCAAGAGTAACAAGCACCACCAGCTTGCAACTTGATCACCTAGTGCCACTCGATGCAACCTCACAATGCAATCGCACTAGAATCGCTCTCTCACACAATCGAATGATCACTATCAAGTATATGTGAGATGGAGGGCTCCCAAGCACTACTACACAAGCCACCAAGGCTCTAGTGTGCTCAGCTTCTGGCCCAAGGCCGACCATGGCTTCTATTTATAACCCCACAAACAAATAGAGCCATTACCCCTTCACCGGGCAAAAGTCAGGACGACCGGATGCTCCGGTCCGACCGACCGGATGCTGGACCTCAGCGTCCAGTCGTGCGATGCACGCCATGTGTCCCCTTCTTCAAACGCTGTTCATGTGATCTCAATGGTCATCTGACGACTGGATTCAACAGCTTCAAGTGACTGGACGCTGAGCCTCCAGCGTCTGGTCGTTTCCAGTAAGGTTCCAGACATGACCGAACACGTCCGGTCGGTCGTGATTGGACATAGCACCAACGTTCGATCACTTCCAGCAACACTGCTCTACCTGTGTCATCACATGTCACCTTGACCGGACGAACCCTGTTAGCGTTCGGTCACTTCCGGCGTTAGCATCCGGTCGAAGACCAATGCCTGCCCGCGGACTACCACTACTGACCGGACGCTGGAACCCAGCGTCCGGTCACTATGTGACCAGTGTCTGGTCCACTTTGTGAGACCCTATCTTTTTGGAATAGGGTACCGGTGGCACTGTCGGACTGTCCGCACTCTACGGGCGGACACTCCGCCGGTGGAGTTCTGAACCCTTCTCACCTCCGTTCCATCGCCGAGTTGATCCACATCAACTCCAACTTCATCTCCTTTGTAAATGTGCCAACACCACCAAGTGTACACCACCATGTGTATGTGTGTTAGCATTTTCACAATCATTTTTCAAAGGATTAGCCACTCAACTTGCCACACCACTCAATCCTAGCGACGATGCAAAGTTAGATCACTCAAGCGGCACTAGATGACCGATATGCAAACAAGTTTGCCCCTCTTGATAGTATGGCCATCTATCCTAAACCCGGTCACAAACTTCTCTACACACCTATGACCGGTGAAATGAAATGCCCTAGGTTATACCTTTGCCTTGCGCATTCCAATCCATCTCCTCTAATGTCGATGCAACACATGCACCAACACGATCAATAATGATATGATCCACTTCATATCCTCACATGATCATATTGGTTCATCGATCTTGACTTCACATGCTTTTCACCGTTGCCTTCTTCCATTGGCGCCAAGTCTTGCTCAAGCTTCACCGCCATGAGGTCCATCGCTCCAAAGCCTCCGACTTGCCCTTCACGCTTGCAACCAGTCCATCAAGCCAAGTCTTATCTTGATCTTCTCCACCTTGATCACATGACTCAATGTCATGTCTCATGTGCAATGAGCTCCTTCATCATCACATGTGTGAGCTTTGCAACATCTCCAAGCCATTATCACCTTCATGGCATATGTTGCTCACACACATGTACCAGTGGACTAATCACCTGTGTATCTCACATAAACACAATTAGTCCACCTAGGTTGTCACTCAATTACCAAAACCACACAAGGACCTTTCAATCTTCCCCTTTTTGGTAATTGATGACAACTCTACAAAGATATAGAAATTAAGCTCTTTTGGATTCATGTTGCTTGCCCAAGCAATTTTACCATGTGAAAATGATTTTGGACAAGTACCACAAACCCAAGATGGTAGTATTAGCTCCCCCTACATATGTGCTAGAGTGTTTAATTTGAAGCTCGCACATATGCATAGATTAAAATTATGGGAGAGTAATTACTACAAAATGATGCTAAGGTGTATAGAATAAACCTTTGAAGCATGTACCAATCGGAGTTGCACATTTAAGTTCATCCTTAGCACCATGGTTAGCTAGATATCACTTGGAAATAAAAACACTAGATACCTTGTGAGATCAACATTAAAAGCAAGGTACTAGCATTACTTGAAAAGCATACCAAGTGTCTAGCTATCATCCTATGCATGCTAGTTATCAAATCATTATTCAAGTTCTACAACTAGCATACACCACACAAGCATGCATATTGAATTTGAAAGCTTATGCAATGCAAGCAAGCACATGAATATGCACATATCAAATGCAATCAATCAAAGTTCATGAGCTTGCTCCCCCTACTTGTGTGCTTCTCTTGTCCAAGAATTTTGATCCATATCTTTTCTTCAATGTTGCTCCCTCTTTGTCCATGTCCATGTCCAACCTCTACTTCTTTGAGCTTTTATATCTTATCTCTCCCCTTGTACAATTTTAATCTCAAAGCTTTCATATCGTTGTACAATCTCTCCCCCTTTGTCATCAATTTCCATAAAAGGTGTGCTTCTCATTGATGCAAAGGTGTGCATTTGGGGTAGATGGTTGAGGCTTGAATCTTGCATTTTTGATGGACATCACTTGATTTATTGGAATGACACCATTTGTAAAGACCACTTGTAACTTGCAAGGGCTTCTTGAGATACCACACATAAGATTTTTTGATCTTGATATCAATTTGTGGGACACCTCCCCCTATGTGATAGCATGGGTCATCCATTTGATATGCTTGAGCTCTTGTAGGTGAAGGATGCATTCTTCATTTGATGATCACTTAAAGTTGAGGATCACTTGTGGAACCATTTTCTTGCATGATTGATATTATATGTAGATGTGATATCACTTGAAAGAATCTTCTAGTATGGAACCACTTGTTGGATTTTTCAATAAAAACTATTTCTTGAACATTTGCTATCTTCATGAGTACCACTTATAGGATATCACTTGTGAGTTGATCTAGACATCATTTGTAGATACTTGATAAAATACTTGAGTCTAGATACCATTTGAAACAAACAAACTAGATATCCATTTGCATTGTTGTCTTATGCTTGTATTCTTATCACTATCATGAGCTTCTATGATTGACTTGAACTAAATTGATTTGCCTAAGCTTCCAAGTCCGGTTAGAACCAATGACAAGCTTCTTCACACCTCTTGCAAGGGTTATCTTGCCAATGTTGTACTTGTCACTTGTTAGCAATCCAAATTGCGTCAAGTACTTGGGTTCACTAGCTCATGAACAAATTCATGTACTAACCACTAGATCAAGTAATCATTCAAACAATAGTGGTAGGCTATGAATGTCGCAGAACCGACCAATTTATAAGAGTACAAGTACAATGGTAGCCCGCAAGCGGTCGCACTGTCATACTTGAACCCATATAAACCCGGTAGTCCGTCGAGTACCATGACGGGTCTCAATAAATGATTTACAACAGCCAAGATCATACATGATTCAACATACATGTCACATATTACATAAAGTTCACAGATACATTTTCATCATCAGAGTATGAAACCAAGTTATTACAAACCGAGTTTGATAGATAAAAGCGGAAGCAAATTAAGTTTGAAAGTAAAGTTTCCAACATGGTTTAGTACAGTGCCGAAGTAGGATCATAGTCCACAAAAGCAAATAGAGGGATTAATAAGAAGCCTGCCCAAGGCTTACTCCTCATCCACGACGGGATAGAAGCAACTCTTGCAATAACCATGATACACAGTTCCATCTGCAACAATGGGAAATAAAACCCTAAGTACGAGAAGATACTCAGCTAGACTTACCCGTCATAAACCAGAAATAAATTCGACTCCAAGGATTATGTAAGGCTGTATAAGTGGGGATAGCTTGACAACATTTTGCATAAAAGCGATTGACTCAGTTATACAATTAGGATTCTGTGATCAAGTTCATTATAACTATCCATCTCTAGATTAGCAACTATCCTGCGCCAAACATGTGGTATATCATTTTAAAAGCATACACTAGTAACCATAGCAGGTATTGTAATTCTATATTCATTCGAACCATCATATTCCATAACACAGTTACTACGATGTTGGAGCTAGCCAAGTTTCTTACTATCCGAGAGAGACGGTGATTCAAATCGATTTTCAACCAGCTGGAAATTTATTCCTAACACAAACCCAGGCATACCGCACGAAGGCAGCCTTAGGTCACCTTTGGTACAACTCAGGTACATATTTCACGGGCTCGTACCGCACTGCACAATCAGGGATACCAAATGTCAGGACGTTTAGGCCTAGCCTGCCCTTGGGCTCAATCTGATTGCCCCCGCAAGGAGCTGCACAACAGAATGGGGCCCGGCCTAAGTTGAGCTACTCGGCTTCATGGCCGGAATGAGTTATCCTGCCAGCTAAGTGATAGGCATGCGTTCAATCTTGTCGGAAGTTCCAACAACGGTACGGTCCTTGATCGGCACAGACGGAAATCACATGAGTCACCCTACACATAGACTCCGTCTGGCCTCGAGTTACATCACCCCATGGTTCTATTCCACGATAGCAAATATAGCCAACTGTGCTTCGGTATCCACCTATATCTCGCAAGGTGACAGGAAATCATCCGACTTCTACCGGTCTAAGCATGGCTAAGCATATATTCAATCCTGGACCTATACTGGGTTAAAGGTAGTATTTTTGGATAAGGAATTCATATGCATCGAGTGGTTCCAATCAACTCTTATAACTTAATGCATCAATCATAAGAACTTGAGTAATATTTGTAAAATACTGGGAGACTTAGAATGCTCTGGGGCTTGCCTCTCAGAAAGGAAGTGGGGCGGTGGTCAGGGCACTCTGGAAGCTCTTCAGGGTTCTGCTCCTCGCCTTTGGGAGCTGCGACTTGAGGATTCTCCTGCTGGTCCCCTTCCTCTCCTTTGTCGCACTCCAGCAACGTTATCTCCTCTGTCGATCCTAGATGCATGAATATGGCATAAGATATTGCGAATGCATATATGTTAACAAGTGTGGTATGATGATACATGAAGAATGCATTCTTGCAAATATTCTTAACATCATGGTGCTGAAGTAATAACAAGTGCATCATGTTCTACTGAGTAGGTGCATATCTCTTCTTGATTATTTAATTAACTACTTCAACCTTTCGATTACTACACCCAAAACAGCAGCTACTTATTTTTCTCATAACCAGAGTTCTACTTATCCAAATGCTGTGATCCTAGACTTTCTGGAAAGCTTATAAAATTGTATACAACTCTTATTTAATCATCAAAAGCTAGTTCAAATTTATCTTAACCAAAACAGACAATCAATCCAGTGCTGTCCAGAAATTCCAGAGAGCAAGCAATTCGGAAATACGAACTTTAAACAGCTGTAACTCCTAAACCGTTTGACCTATGGTCCTGAAATTTTAACACAAGACATATGATGAAGTTATCTA
This sequence comes from Miscanthus floridulus, assembly GCF_019320115.1. Taxonomy (NCBI): domain Eukaryota; kingdom Viridiplantae; phylum Streptophyta; class Magnoliopsida; order Poales; family Poaceae; genus Miscanthus; species Miscanthus floridulus. The sequence continues at coordinate 93,827,319 of NC_089581.1, read as the reverse complement.
TAACTTTGTTATTAACCATTTTTACAGTAAACATCATTTTTACCATGCAACTTATCAAACTACAGAATCTGTCCGAAAACCTGCTCAATTTGAATTATAAAGCAACAATACTTCTACTTCATATAAGTATTCAAATTTTTACAACACAAAGCCTACCAACAGTTAAAGCATACCAAAAACATTCAAGAAAACATAATGGTAAAGCCAAAACTATTTATTTAAATGCCTTTATTATTTTACTTAGATACATAGGTTAAATAATAAACATATACCAAATGTGCATTATAAATTCTTAAAAATTTACAGTGCCTTAATAATGCTACCAAAAGACTACTGTAAAAGTTTCATGCCATTTTATACAGTAAAACATTCTATACAAAAAAGACAAGGCATAAAGGCTTAAAATAGCATAAATAGAAAATCTTAGTGAAAAGTGTCAAGCAATAGATTTTATATTTTTCTTAGCATCCTTTTCGTACTAGGATGACCTCCAACAAATTTCATGAATATTGGATTCATAAATAATTTATAAAAATTCATACAAGGATTACCTATTTATAAAAGAAAAATCTATAACTACAAATCTATACATGCACTGATCCTTAAATTTTTACCAGAGCTCACACATGTCAAGAATAGCTTACCACAGAAATTTCATAATTTTTGGAGGACAGGAAACTCTAGATATAAAATAAACAAGTTTGCATGCATTCAAAAACACATTTCAAATTTCCATTTAAATCTTCCAAAATTTCTACTGTAAGTGTCAAGACTATATTTTTCCTAAATACTACACTTTCTAAGGAACACTACCAAATTTATTTCACAATTTTTGAAGCTACAAAACTAGAGATATCAATATTACAAAACAGTGTGAAATCTGGAATCAAAATGAACTATCTTAATCCCTACTGTCGCTGACCAGTGGGACCTGCGAGTCAGACGACCCCACACGTCAGTGACCCAAAATAGGGCAGTGGCGCTGCGCGATGCTTGCGCGGCCAGAGCTCGCCGACGGCGAGTTCGCCAGCGGTGACATCTTCACCACGTGATCCTCGTGACCTAGCACCTCGATTGGTCTACTTGGTTGGGCCTCTCGTCGGCGCTAACGACGACGGCGGCGGCCATGGCGGCTCAGAGTAGCGGGATGGCAGCGCTACACTGGAGGAGGCCACGGCGGCTCAACCTAAAGCTTGGACGAGCATCAATGAACTATGGTGAACCTAGCGCACAAGATTTCACAGCCAGTGGAGGACGGGAATGGCGTGACCACGACGATGGACTTGGTGGCGGAACTCTGGCGAGCTTATGCACGGTGCTGGGGCTTACTGGGCGTGCCTAAGGAAACGATTGCGGGCACGGCGTGATGGTGGGATCACGGAGGAGCTATTGCAGTGGCAATTGGGTGACTAGATGTGAGCTTGCGCTGGCTACGGCGACGGCGGAGGCGGGAAAAGCTCGGCTGCTGCTGCGGTGCTTCAGCCGGCGATGGAGGAGGCAGAAAAACAAAATGGGTGCGCAGGGCTGGAGCGAGCGAATGCTAGGGGGCGTTAAGGCACGCGCTGGCCTAGGCTCGGCCACACGGGGCAGGGCACCGGTGACGCGCGGCTGGCCACTAGCTCCACGCGGCGTGCAAGCCCTGTTCGGTGTCGGCCACTGAAACAATGTTTCAGTTCATTCAGTGAACCAATGCCGAGCCTGACAGCGATTTTTCATGGAGCTAGATCTTCGAAACTAGGAAGAATTAGTGCTAATGATCAACACAAAAGTTGTAGCTCTATGTACCAGCAATAATTCATCTTAAACGATCAAGACCTAATTCTCAACGGTTAAGGAGTAATGCCATCTCAAAGGTGGCTGCCTCAACACTGTCAGTTACACTGACTTAGCAAAATTTGCTAAGTGTTGCAAATAGTGATTTGATGATTTTTGTGAGCCAAGTTCAAGCATGTTAGGAGCTAAACCAGTCAATGACCCAAAAATAAAAGTTGTTCCTCTTGCCAAACACTACAACTTTGCTTTAGTGGCCACCTCCATGCAAGGTCTTCCAGCACATAGTTCAAACTTGGTCAAACATGTTACATTCAAAAGATGGTATACAATCAAACTAGGGCTTAGTGACCTATTTACCCCTCACCATGAATATCAAAGTTGTTCGTATTGATACTCTAAACATGTTTAAGCTAATTGCAAGGTCACACAATCATTTCATGCATTGGTCACACATAGGGCTATCCAGGTCAACACATGTAACATCACTGAAGTGCTTGGTCATGAAAGGTGACATTCATGAATAATGTTCCATTTGCTAACCTAAGTGTTGCTAACATGTTTTTGTGACTCATATCAACCATCTACATGTATTCACTCATGATCATATGCATATACACACAGAAATATGAAATAATAAGAAATGTTGCATATGTTTCAATCAAATGTTTCAAGTGTAAATGCTTATATATGAATGCTTGATGATCATGCTCATGCTATGCATGTCAAGTTATGCAAGGCTAACACCTAGGGTGTTACAGCCCCTCTCCCTTATAAAAATCTTGTCCTGAGATTTGCAAGACCTACCATTCTTGGAAAAAGGTGGGATAAACCTCTCGTAAATAATCCTCTCGTTCGCACGTAGCATCTTGTTCACTGTGATTGTTCCACACCACCTTATAGCACTTAATGATCTTACTTCGTGTTACTCTTTTCATTTCTTCTAACACTCGAATTGGCTTAAAGACCTATTTACCCCTAACCATGAATATCAAAGTTGTTCATAATGATATTCTAAACATGTTTAAGCTAATTACAAGGTCATACAATCATTTCATGTATTAGTTACTCATAGTGCTATCTAGGTTAACACATGAAATCTTACTTAAGTGCTTGGTCATGAAAGGTGACCTTCATGAACAATGTCCTATTTGCTAACCTAAATGTTGCTACATGTTTTTGTGACTCACATCCACCAAGTACATGTTTACACTCAAGATCATATGCCTATACACATGGAAACATGAAATAATAAGAAATGTTGCATATGTTTCAATTAAATGTTTCAAGTGTAAATGCTTATATATGAATGCTTGATGATCATGCTAATGCTATGCAAGTCAAGTTATGCAAGGCTAACACCTAGGGTGTTACAATGAATTTAAGCATTTCATTTGTTATAGCATGATCCTATGAAGCATGTACTATATGCACTAACCGCATACTAGTAAGGGATGAAATGATCATGCACATTACAAGGATACCTTTGCTATGTTGGAGTAGAGGATAGTCACATAGATTCTAATTCATTACTCCAATAGCAATGTGAAGTCCAATTATAAGCTTGGTGAAGACCAATAGATACCATGTTGAATTTCATTCTTCACCCATATGAAATGAATACCACTTATGATCAAGTGCACTTTCTTGTTGTGGTTGGCTTGCTTTATCTTTTGATCTTTGCTTGCATGAGAGCATCAATTTGAGAATACCACTTGAAATATCATGACTAGCTCTCTTTTGGGTGTTGCTTGCTTTTCTTGATCAACCCTTTTGATTGCTTCAACTAAGCATCTCAAATGTTCCTCGGATCACCACTTCCATGTTAGCCTTCCAAGTACCACACTTGGTTCACCTACACATAGACGGCAAGCCCCTACACTAGGGAGAAGTGACCTCTCTCCAAGAATCATTCTTGATACTCACTTGAAATGACTTGATTGATTGATCCAAGTGATGGACTTAACTTGGTGAGTAACCTTGATTCCCTCTTTAAGTCATATTCTTTCTTCTTGTTTAAGTCCTTTTCTTTCTACCAAATGATTTCCAATAGTCACTAGAACTTAAACTTCAACTTCATCTTGAGTTTGATCTTGATCTTTCAATTTGAGTACCGAATGTGTGCAAAGTACACTCCACAATCAAATAGCATTGTACTCTTTGCTTGTCATGCTTCTACATCATCTCAAAACCAAACTTAGGTGCCTCAATTAATTATAAACATGTTTCCAACTTGAGGACCTTTCAATTAAAGTGACTCTAGATCAATCCAGCATTTGTCACTTTTCTGGCAGATTTTGTACCCTTCAAAGGAATAAGCATATTTCCCAAAGTACAAATCCAAATACCACGAAATTTGGTGGAGGTGTGCATTACTAAGTTATCTAGTAAGCTGTAAAAATTTGAGATTCATTTGACTTCTAGATTACTACTAGATTTCAATTCTTCCACCACTGCTACATGCTGAAAACTGCTGCACTATAACCGACAAGATCCACTCCAAAACCGAAGGATTTCTTATCCAATTCTCATGAAAATTGTACAGAATCTTACACCATAAGGCTAGAGCATGTACACCAATTTTTATGCCAATCCAATAAGTTTTGATTACTCAAACATGGCTAAGATCACAGCTCACTCAGATTTTCAATATAGGACAGATTTAAATCACTTGAGCTATACTTCATCAAATATGAATCAAACTTGAAACTAACTCATTTGAATACTTTCACAAAACATAAATCCATTCAAACCACTTACTAAAAGTCATCTCAAGAATTTATCCAACACAAGTCAATCTAAACTTGACTACTAATCAATTTATCCATTCAAACATCTCATAGCAAGCAACATTGCATATTTACCCAATTCAATCAACTCATATGCACCCAAATGAAATGATCAACAAGAGACATACCTTGGTTAGCTCATGATCATCCAACTAGCGAGTTTCAACTCAATTATTTGCAAGTCATCAAATATATCCAATGAATTACCAACAACTTGAATTATAGCACTTGTATGTTGATAGCACTTTGGACTTCACTCAATTTTCACTTGGCATTGGGTTTGGATGTGCACTAGGCTTCATATCTTGACTCATGAAATCAATTGAATCAAGTCTCCAATGCCAATGGTACCTACAATCAATCATCCACTTCTTGATAGTACCCAAACAAGTTTGGGTCCTCTCAAGTTAAGAGCAACATACTTAGGCAACGCCTTAGTATGAGTAGCGGGATGTTTTGCAATAGCAACCATAGAGGTACCATTACCATACTTTCTAAGCATATTATTATCAACAATTGAAATAGGCTTAGAAATGTCACCTAGGGGACATGAATATGCCATGTGTCCCCTTTCCCGGCATGAGTAGCACTTTCTCTTTGCTTGAGCCTTTTCTTCATTGCTCATGTGGTGCTTCTCATTGCCTTGCCTCTCATGGATTGCTTGAGACTTCTTCTCAAGCTTGGTAGGACACTTAGAGGCAAAGTGTCCCACACTTCCACACTTGAAGCACTTGATGTGAGCATGATCTTTCTTCTCATCTTCATTCTTGCTCATCATCTTGGCATCTTGAGTTTGCATTGGATGCCTTGCCTTTCCACCCCTTCTTATTTTCTTCTTCTTTATCATCAAATCACCACCATCTTCATGGTTGATCTTGATTTGCTCTTGGGGTGTCTTCTCTTGCTCAACTTGTGGCTTTGGTTGAGGCTTCACTTGTTGCTTCACCAATTGCTTGGTTGGGCACATTGAGGTAAGATGACCCCAAGTGTGGCACTTGAAGCACTTCACATGCTTTAGCCTCTCTTCTTCTTTTATCTTCTTGAGCTTCTCAATGTTAGGGCAACCATTTGCAAGGTGTCCCGCTTCATGACACCGGTAGCACATGGTATGAGAGAGCTTTCTTTGTTGTAGCTTCTTCATCTTCCTTTCTCTCTTTCTTTTGCCCTTTGTCATCTTCTTCTTGAAGCCAAGGCCACACTTGTCACCATAGTTTCTTTGAGTCTTCAACATGTGCTCAAAGGTGACTTTTGAGTTGTAGCACCTCTCTAACTTGTTGGTCAATTTCTTCACTTCACTTTTGAGCTCAATGTTCTCCTTCAAAATGTTAGTCTCACAAGACATGGAAGTAGAACAAGCATCTATATGTTAAGAGCATGGCATATCTAATAAGTCATCACAAAAGGTGGATACATGCTTCTTGCCTACATCACAAGGGTTAGCAATAATATGTGATTGATCAATTGACCCATGTGATGAGCTCTCACTAGTTTTAGTTTTTGCCATTAGAAATCTCCATAGTGAGAAGTACACATGCTAGTAAGCAAAAGCACAAAGCCAACTAAGCTCACTAGCAATGCTCAATAACAAGGCAACCAATGCCAAATTAGAGAGCGCAAATACTTAGCTACACAAACTAAGAAAAGTGACTAACAAGGTTACACAAACCTAATTAGCCACTGCAAGGGAGCTACTTCTATGCTACACAAGCAAGAAGGTAACTAGTAAGCTTCACAAGCTAACTAGTTACAAGAGCAACTACACTAGCACAATGTATATGAAAGTAATTACAAGCTTGTGTAATGAGGATGCAAACCAACAGGAAGAACAAGGTTGACACTGATGATTTTTCTCCTGAGGTTCACTGTGTTTGCCAACACTGCTACGTCCCCAGTTGTGTCGACCGCTCACTTGGTGGTTCGGCGGCTAATTGGCATCACCCGCCAAGCCCGCACATCGGGCACCGCAAGAACCTACCCTGATAGTGAGGGTAGCTCAATGACACGCTCAACTAGAGTTGCTCTTCGTGGCTCCCACGGGGCGAGCACAATGCCCCTCACAAAGCTCTTCTCCGGAGCACCGCACAAGCTTCTTGTGGGCTTCGACCAAGACCACCACCAAGCCGTCTAGGAGGTGGCAACCTCCAAGAGTAACAAGCACCACCTGGCTTGCAACTCGATCACCTAGTGCCACTCGATGCAACCTCATGATGCAATCGCACTAGAATCACTCTCTCACACAATCGAATGATCACTATCAAGTATATGTGACATGGATGGCTCCCAAGCACTACTACACAAGCCACCAAGGCTCTAGTGTGCTCAGCTTCCGGCCCAAGGCTGACCATGGCTTCTATTTATAACCCCACTGAACAAATAGAGCTCTTACCCCTTCACTAGGGCAAAAGTTAGGATGACCGGATGCTCTGGTCTGATCGACCGGATGCTCCGGTCTGACCGACCAGATGCTGGATCTCAGCGTCCGGTCGTGCAATGCATGCCACATGTCCCCTACTTCAAATGCTGTTCATGCAATCTCAATGGTCATCTGACGACCGGACGCAACAGCTTCAACTGACCGGACGCTGAGCCTCCAATGTCTGGTCATTTCCAGTAAGGTTCCAGACATGACCGAACGCGTCTGGTCGGTCACGATCGGACGTAGCACCAACGTCCAGTCACTTCTAGCAACATTGATCTGCCTGTGTCATCACACGTCACCTTGACCGGACGCACCCTGTCAGCATCCGGTCGAAGACCGACGCCTACCCGCTAACTGCCACTACTGACCGGACGCTGGAACCCAGCGTCCAGTCACTACATGACCAGTGTCCGGTCCACTCTGTGAGACCCTATCTTTTTGGAACAGGGTGCCAGTGGCACCATCGGACTGTCTGCACTCTACGGGTGGACACTCCATCGGTGGAGTTCCGAACCCTTCTCACCTCCGTTCCATCGCCGAGTTGATCCACATCAACTCCAACTTCATCTCCTTTGTAAATGTGCCAACACCACCAAGTGTACACCACCATGTGAATGTGTGTTAGCATTTTCACAATCAATTTTGAAAGGATTAGCCACTCAACTTGCCACGCCACTCAATCATAGCGACTGATGCAAAGTTAGATCTCTCAAGTGGCACTAGATGACCGATATGCAAACAAGTTTGCCCCTCTTGATAGTATGGCCATCTATCCTAAACCCGGTCACAAACTTCTCTACACACCTATGACCGGTGAAATGAAATGCCCTAGGTTATACCTTTGCCTTGCGCATTCCAATCCATCTCCTCCAATGTCGATGAAACACATGCACCAACACGATCAACTAATGATATGATCCACTTCATATCCTCATGTGATCATATTAGGTTCATCGATCTTGACTTCACTTGCTTTTCACCAGTTGCCTTTGTCCATCGGCGCCAAGTCTTACTCAAGCTTCACCTACCATGCGGTCCATCGCTCCAAAGCCTCTGACTTGCCCTTCACGCTTGCAACCGGTCCATCAAGCCAAGTCTTGTCTTGATCTTCTCCACCTTGATCACATGACTCAATGTCATGTCTCATGTGCAATGAGCTCCTTCATCATCACATGTGTGAGCTTTGCAACATCTCCAAGCCATTATCAACTTCATGGCATATGTTGCTCACACACATGTACCTATGGACTAATCACCTGTGTATCTCACAAAAACACAATTAGTCCACCTAGGTTGTCACTCAATTACCAAAACCACACAAGGACCTTTCACTTGGTATAACCCCTTGTATCTTCTTTTGTATCTTTCATTATTCATATGTTTGCTATAATTTGATTCGCCATTGTTCTAAATATTATTCATGTTCCTAGTTATCATGTTCATCGTCTACTTTGATTATATGCTTAGTATAGTTAGATTATCATCATGTTCAAGCATAAGTTTGTATAACTGCTCGCTCCAAGGTACCTAGGGGTGAGTGGTCGACATTGTGTAAGCGTGGTGCTTATATGTTGTTTACCTTTGGATGCACCCTATATTCTAGCCCATGTGGTAGATCGTGGATGTGACACTCCCATTGAGTCCATTGTAGTCCACTCCCTGGATATAGGACAAGTAGGATCTAGTTACAAAGGAGACAAGCTCTGTTCTTAATCTTCCTTAGTAATCCCTTATGTGAAGATATGAAGTTGATCTTAGCCATGACTACTAAGTGTAATTGCACTAATCAACGTATGCTTTGACTTGTAATTAAGAATGACTTAGGAATTATTGCTCTAATATTCTACTTAGCCATGCTAATGCCATAGAAAGGAGTACTCTTAGTGATCAATTATCATTTATCATTTACCATTCATATATATTTATCTCTTGAATTACCCCTATTATGAGTAGAGTAATGGTTATGGTTTATCTGTCCATCATATGTTTAAGTTATCAATATATTCCACTTGCCTGTCCTTCCCTATGGTAAAAATATAAATAATGATACCTAGAATACTCCCGGGTGAAGTGCTACAATGGTATATTATCTGTGCGCTTGTAGATCCATTTCATATATATACATTCTTTCTAGTCACATAAAATAGTAAAGTACTTCTTAGTGTCATTCTAGAGGTGGCACTAGGTAGTACCAACAAGAATTTCTAGCACCATCAGCTAGGGATGACCACTTAGTAAAAGTGATGCTAAGAAATGTCAACAGACATTAGGTGGCTACTTAAACAAGTGACAAGTTAATAAATACCAGCACCCTTCAGGTCGGCCCTAAGTTTCTATGGCTACTTGGTGGGCTCGTATGTGTATGTGGACTGTGTTTAGGCAGAGAGGTTATGGTCAAAGTGAATGTGACTGAGCGATGTACCGAAAGCTATCGTGAAACTGGCTGTCACTACTCGAGGTGCGATGAGCCCCCGAGTGTCTGCTCATGACGTAGCCGCTATGATCTCCAGGCCACAAGCTGATGAGGACGCTTCTTCATTGTTTGGAATGGTTACAGCTGGCATGGGTCATCCTCTTGGTTGGCTTTGGGTCAACCTTTGCTGGCTCGACATCCTCGGTGGGCCTACGAGCCCCCGAGGGTGACTTCTTTGAGTTTGGCCCACTGTGGCTTCTGGCCAGTAGAGCTCAGTGCATTCTAATGATTGAGCCTTCGGGGTGTGATGACATCATGGTCATCATGTCCCCACCTCTAGGTGTGGTTGCTGCTCTCAACAAGGAGCTAGCATGACCTATCGCTGTGGAAGTGGGGTCTAAGTGCCACATGGTTTGGTCTGCTCGGCACGGTGCACAGGTGAGCACAAGGGGCCCACTTCCTTTGACTGCACGTGCCTCTAAGTGATAGCTGATAGTTTGTTGAGGCATGATGGTCAGTTTATCTGCCATGTGGGATTGAACCCTGGTTCTAGGCTTGGCTACATGAGGCATGGTGCTGGGTAGCTGCTTGACCACAAATGATGTCACCATGTGGCGGTGGGTAATTTTGTCGTTCTTGCATGCCAGTGACACACTGCGCTCCGCTGGTTGTGGGGCGCTGCTCGGAGCATGGTTCTACCACCAGACCTAGGCTTCCCACATGGTTGGCCTAGATGGGGCAGAAGTAGTTGATGGGCACTGGCCCATTAGTGTGGATAACCTTGTAGCTTCCCAAAAAATGTGGCCTATTGAGGTCATTCCTTGGGTGAGTTCATCACCTAGTGATGGTCTTCTAGCTTCCTGGATGGATGACCTAGGCCATGGTTTGTGATGAGTGAGGGTATGGGCCCCCCTATAGAGGTCGACTTTGGGATGTAGCCGCTGAGGGCAATTTCGAGAGTGCGTCCACCGTAGACCACAGTGTCTATGTTGGTATTTCTTAACACATAGAAATAATCTACAAGCGCACAGGAATTACCGTTGTAGCATTTCATCTGGAAGTATTTAGGGTATCGTATTTCCATGAGGAATGGAGGTGTAAGAGTCTCTTAAGCTAGTTCACCTAATGATAACAGTAAGAAGGATAGCCTGGGTGTGAGGTTATCAAGGGATAGAGATCATAAGCTAAGATAGCTTTGCCACTATAGACTCGCTTTAGGGCACTAGGATAACACTTGAGGTGCCAAGTGTTGTTGGCCTATGGCTCTACGCTATACCCAGACATGGAGGATTATGAGGGACAGGACAAGGCTATCACCACCTACCACCTACCCTTCAACCATGGAGTACAAGGCAAACTGAAGGTAGCCTCTAGCCTAGACACCATGTCTACACTATTCGACTACTACTCTAGCATTGATTAGGGTTATCCATCTTTATTAGGGCCCTTTACTAGAGTATTTGTCATAAGGACGAACAACGAACCCACAAGTAAATAATGAACAAGACTAACTTAAAGTAAAACTCACCACCAAAGATAAACACGAACCTTATACTCCAAGTAGTATTTGGATCAGTAGAGGTACAAATGGAGAGGGGCCGACAATTCCTAGCATTCTTTTCGCTAAGTGTATGTTGGCGGTCTTTACCGATCAAATTCCGACTACCAATTAAGACACAAAAAGAGGAGAAATAAGAAATCTTGATCACATATGCATTTACTACTAACCAAGTTCCACATGTATTTGGAGAACATTATTTTGCAGGTCACAAACACAAATGCATGGAATAATTCCCCAAAAGGCGCTTTTTCGACGCTGATTTGCACAAAGAAACAAGGCAGACGCCCATCAACTTAGTGCAAACTAGGCAAAACACCACTAGGCTCTAATCTAGGTCTAGCCTGGAGCCTGCCACATGAAGGCGGTGGTGAGGCAGTTTAGTCAGGGGGCAGGCCAAACCCTAGGGGAGGTGACCCCTAGCTGGCGCTGCTCAGCCACCCTTCGACTATCGGTGGCGTGGCTCCATGTATGATGGTGGGAGCTAGGTCCTCATGCTAGGAATAGCCTCCAACACTGCCTAGCTCCATGTATAAATAGTGGGGTACCCTCCCTCTACAACACACACTTCACTTGAGCATCACCTCACACACCACTACCTCACTCACTTCTAGTAGTTGTAGTTTTACTTTTTAGTAGCTTTAGAGCAAGGCAAAGGCTACCTTGGAGAGCTTGGCTCCTTGGAAGAAGAGACCTTTGGGTATGAATAGAGATATGAGTTCTTCCAAAGTTAGGCTCTCATATGATATTTATAGTCATACTTATGAACTAGAGTATAGTTATTGTGTTATAATCTTGATATATGAACTAGTCTATAGTTTATGTGTCATGAAAGTAGCACACTTAACTTTATGCTTAAACACTCATATAACTTATATAATTGGAATTAGAGCAAAGTTGAGGTGGCGGTTCATCGTGCCATTAGGTGTACCCAAGTTCTTTACCTGTCGATCTATAGGGCCAGGGACCATGGGGGGGATTTGGGTAGTTTCTATATACGCAAGCGTGGTGCTTGGGTATGGTAAGACAGATGAATGCATTGTCCCTTTTCATGGTTGAGGGGTAGGTGCCAGGTGGTGACAGCCTCGTCTATCCCTTGTAATCCCCCATGTTCAACTAGGGTGTAGGAGTCTAAATTATCACATGAGGTTGCTGGCAGACCAGTGCTCAGTGGCTTCCTGACCTGCTTTACACTTAGCCCTAAGACTAATTATGTAACTTGTATGATCATTGACTAATCTTTGTATGACTATACAAGACCAATGCCTGCCCGACTTAGGATTATTCTTTTATTCTTTCTTCTCTATTTTATCCTTTGAGGAATGCCAAGTGTGTGTCCACTATCTTGAAATCACTGTTCTTACCCCTGTTATAAACATTAGTGTACTTCCAAGCATTATTATTCAAGTTGATATCCATACTAGACTCTTAATCAAATGCCTTACTTTGGGAAAAATATAAATAAGATACCCTGAATACTTCCAAGTGAAATGCTACAATGATAGCTCCGTGCGCTTGAGGATAAATATCTAAAATTGGTAAGGAACTATCAAGGCTATTACTTAGTGGCATTGCTAATCATTAGTGATGACGCTAAGAAATACCAACAAGCATTTCTAGCACTGTTACCGAAGATGGATTCTAACTTCATACTTGGTGATTGCGTTTAGAAATGCCAACAAGTATTTCTAGCGTCGTTGCCGAGGAAGGCATATTGATTAAATAATCTAGTAGGACATGTTCATGATAATATGCATGTAAGGTAGCCATTGTTTATGTAGGCTAACTTTGCTTGTTTTCTCTTGTTGTGGATGAAAACAGGATAGTGTATGACCGGTTACAAACTACTAGAAAATTACATCGAAAATTTGGAGGCACTCCTAAGAAAGAAATGGTCTCGTACCGCTTCTTCTTCTGCTACTCTTCCAATAGTCAAACTAGTCACTCCTGCACCATCCACTACTCCAATCATGGCCAAGACCCTATGTGACTACATCCCCACTATTGCCAACATGCCCATTGGGCTGCCTGTAAACATCGGTGATGGGAACTTTGAGCTCTATACCGACCTCATCATGATGGTGCAAGCAAACCAATTACATGGTTTACCAAGCGAGGACACAAATGTGTATCTCCAACACTTCCTCAAGTTGTGCAACACGATCATCATCAAGGATGTCACAACTGAGAGCATCAAGCTCCGCTTGTTTCCCTTCTCCCTCTTAGGGAAGGCAAAGCAGTGGTTTTATAAGGAAAAGGAAGCTATCAAGACATGGGACAAATATTCCATGGCGTTCCTCGCCATGTTCTTCCCCATGGGCAAAACCAATGCTCTAAGGGGACGAATTTTGAACTTCTAGCAAAGCTCTATGGAGACCATTCCTAAGGCATGAGAGAGGCTACAGGACTACATCCAAGCTTGCCCGCACCACGGGATTAAAAATTGGTTAGTGCTCCAAAAATTTTATGATGGATTAATACCCATGTCTAGGGGCCACCTTGATGCTGCTAATGGTGGCGCCTTCCTTTCCCTCACCATTGATGGAGCCACAGCTCTCATCAATAAAATGGTGTCAAATCAAAGCTAGGGGGAGGAAAGGAAAACACAAAAAGGAATGCATACCATGAATGAGACTGACATGCTTTCCACAAAAATAGATCTTTTGATGAAAAGACTGGAGGAACAGGCCCAAGATAAAGATGCCATGATGGGCACCGTCTAGACCATAGACTCACACATGATGTGTGAGGTCTATGGGAACATTGGCCATTCAGGGAATGATTACCCTAAAACTTGCGAAGAAGTTGCCTTCATCAACAATGGGTTTCGCTAACTAGGTAACAATGGGTGGAATAACTAATCCCGCCTGCAAGGTAATTCGAACTACAACTCCAATTACAATTCGAATCAACCTTCCTTCAAAGACTTGGTTTTAGGCCAAGTTAAAATTAATGAAAATATTACAAAGAAATTAATGTCAAATGATAAAATGCTTGAAAATATAAATTCTTAGATTGAAGATTTAACTTCTGATGTTAAGAATCAAATGAGCTTCAATAAGTTGGTTGAAAAACAATGAGCTCAAATAGCTGCTGCTATACCTATTTCTAATTTAGGAAAGATTCTAGGGCAACCTGAAACTTCTCTCGAATCTGTTAAAATGGTCTCAACAAAGTTCGATAAGCCTCTACATCGGGTGAACTATGACTAATCTTTGAATGACTATACTAGACTAATGCCTGCTCGACTTAGGATTATTCTTTTATTCTTTCTTCTCTATTTTGTCCTTTGTGGAATGCCAAGTGTGTGTCCACTTTCTTGAAATCACTGTTCTTACCCTTGTTATAAACATTAGTGTACTTGCAAGCATTATTATTCAAGTTGACATCCATACTAGTCTCTTAATCAAATGTCTTCCTTTGGGAAAAATATAAATAACGATACCCTAAATACTTCCAGGTGAAATGCTACAATGATAGCTCCGTGCATTTGCAGATAAATATCTAAAATTGTTAACAAACTATCAAGGCTATTACTTAGTGGCATTGCTAATCATTAGTGATGATGCTAAGAAATACCAACAAGCATTTCTAGCGCCGTTACCGGGGATGGATTCTAACTCCATACTTGGTTATTGCGTTTAGAAGTGCCAACAGTGTACAAGGGGCCCCAAGTACACAAGTGGAGGTAGCCGACAACTCCGATACTTCTCCACTCTTACTCACTCCCTACACTAAAATTAGCTAGAGAGCTAAGATATGAATGGAGCTCGTCTCTTCTTGTCATATTGTGTCTCTCTTGTGTTGTGTTATGTTTGAGAGGGAGTGAGGGGGTATTTATAGGTTGTGAGGAGGAATGGAGGCCACTCCATGCGCCATGTCAGTGATCCGTGTGCCTCTCCACCATTGCCTTTGGATCAAACCATCATTAGATGGATGGTGGAGATGGAGTGGAGTTGTGCTTCCTTGCATGCCTTCCTATCTTGAGCAAACCACCATCCTCTAAACCAAATCCTTCATGAATACCCATGCAACCGATGGTTGTGAGGCAGTGGGAACTAACCAACCAAAGTTTAGGCCAAACGGTGCTAGTGGGGGTCGACCACCTCTAGGGGTCGGCCGACCCCTAGCTAGGGCCGAATTGGCCCATCTTAGTGGGTGACCTCCTTTAGGCTTCTAGAGTGGGACTTTGTAGGTATTCCGTAGAGATGAGGTGATTTGATTTGGGTTTGTCTATATTCTCCTCTCTTCTGTGTCCTATTTTGCCTGGTTATGGGTAGCCTCCCCCTTAGGCTCATGTTGAATGTCTATAATGTTGTATTTCTTGTATACTTTAGGCTCATTTTTGGGCAATCCTTACATGTCCTCCTACAAATGGTTAAACACCAAAACTTGTGGAAATTATTTGTTCCAAAGCCCTATGTCTAATCTTGGTGCTATTTTAGCAGTTTTTATATGAAAGTTGACAGTTAGAAATGTGAGTTAAGCACCACCAATAGTCTAGATCTTTGGGGTGGAGGTCTAGGATGTGGCTAAAGGTGGACGTAGGTGCTGACCCTCCAACGCTGGTGAACTCAAATTTCATGGTGCATGTGGCCACTATGGGCCATTCCACTAGCGAGTCCACCAACAGTGCGAGGAGCCATCACTTCTTGCTCAACAACCGAGAGTGCACGATTGTCCTCTACATGGCATGCCAACTATCAGTGTTTTGTAAACCGAACTAGTAAATTTATACGATTGCCGCGCTGCTCTAGGAAGACGATGGGAGCATTCAAAAGACACAAGGATTTATATTGGTTCAGGCTGGAGACCTATGTCTAGTCTCAGAGATGATCGAGTGCATGTTCCTCGCCTAAATGCTTTGAAGTTCTTAAAATGGGGGTGTAAGAATCGAGGAAGAGGTAGGAGATCTAGAGATAGGAGATGGGCTGCCCAAAGGGAAGGTTCAAGAGCCCTTCTATGGTGTAAGAATGAATGAATGAGAGTTGGATCCCCAAGATGGGTGCCCTAGCTGCCCTTATATAGAGTTCGGGGCTAGGGCATATACAAAGAAGAAGGTTCTCCTGACCGAAGGGTTGTGAGCTTGGGGGAGATCCTACTAACTTGGCCTGCAAGCTATGCCATCTTATGGAGCACATCTAGGTGTGATTATCATCATGGTCTTGTGGCCACATCATGGCATGGTCCGCTACTATGTCGGCCATGGTGGCACTATAGGCACGGTGGTGGTTCGCGATAAACAAGTTCCATATGTACATGTAAAGGTGGTTTTGCTTTGGTCATCGGGATGAATCGGAATCTAGTGATAACCTAAATACCCATCAAGGAAACAGAAGAAAGAGTGATTTGCCAGTCACTCCAACATTTCATCAATGAAGGGCAATAGAAAGTGATCTTTCTTGGTTGCCTTGTTAAGTTTTCGATAGTTAATACACATCTGCCACCTAGTGATGGTTCTTTGGGGAATTAATTCATTCTTTTCATTTTTAACAACAGTCATGTCTCCCTTTTTAGGCACAACTTGAATAGGGCTTACCCCCTCACTATGTGGCACAGGATAGATGATCCCAGCGTGCAGGAGTTTTAAGACTTCTTTGTTAACAACTCTCTCATCTCATTGTTAAGCCTACGTTGGGGCTCCCTAGAAGGTATAGAATCAGGATCTATAGGGATGTGAGGGGTGCAAAGAGCAGGGCTAATTCCTTAAAGGTTTTGGAGCGAGTAGCCAAAAGCCAAACAATGCTTTTCTAGGACAGTTAGCAGGCAAAGGGATTCTTCTTGTGAAAGTTTATCACTTATGATCATAGGAGAATCCTAATCATTATTGAGAAAAGCATATCTAAGACCAGAAGGTAGGGGTTTAAGCTCAATGGTGGGCTTAGGTGGTTCTAGCAAATCATCTAGAGATTCAAACTCTATAGGATTTTCTTCTTCCTCCTTAATGAAGAATGACGCATCATCTTCAAGGTTGGGTTCAATCAAATAATCAAGAGATGCAACCTTAACCTCTTCCATTAGGTCTTCCTTAGGAAAGGTTCCTCAGATGGGTCTAAAGGTCTTCATACAATGATGATTTCCTAGACTTCTAGGGTCTCCTTATGGTGTGGTAATTCGAGGTGCTTTCCATATTCATCAAAAAGTCCATCCTCGAATTCAAGCATAAAATCTAAAATTGGAGTTTCCTCCTTTTCTAGTGGTTAAGGATTTGGGACAGCTGAAGTTGGTGATGGGTGTGGTAAGGATTTAGGTTCAGCTATCTAGGATTCGTCCTCTAATGGCTTCTTTTCTACTTCTTCAGGGGTGTTCTCAAAGATTTTGGTAAGAATGCTTCTCCCCAAATAGGTGGAGACATGCAAGAACAAACCTTCTACAACCATATTAAGATGCCTCGAGGTTTTCATATCAAGACCCATATAGAAGTGTTGAAGAAGAATGGGGTCTTAAATGGAAAGGTCAGGGCCAGTATTAATGAGAGCGCTAAAGCATTCCCAAGCCATGCCTAGAGATTCTTTTTCTTTTTATTTAAAAGATAGAACCTCAGAATGAAGGCAGACTACCCTAGAGATGGGAAAGAATTGCAAGCAAAAGCTAGAACACAAGGCTTCCCAATCTCCTTTTCTATTCCCTATGGTGAGATTGTACAAATGTTTAGCTTTTCCCATCAAAGAGAAAGGAAAAAGATTCCATCATAAGGTTTCATCTAACTTGCCTGCTATGTGTAGGCTTGCACAGGTTTGCTCAAACTCATTTAGGTGGGAATAGGAGTTTTCATCATCTTCGCCCGAAAAAGGTTGATCCTAAACCATGTTAATTAAACGCAGGCACAGCTCATAGCTAGGTGTTAGGATAGGCTTTGAAGATTCTTGTGGGTATAGGCGTGTGCTCGTAGGTGCACCATATTGTTAGATAGGGGTGGATTCTAGATCCATGGTAAAAGGAAAGGAAAAGATAAAGAATAATGATACAAGGATAAGCTAGGTTCAAAGTTAACTCAACAACTGTTTCCCTAGCAATGACACTAGAAATGCTTGTTTGGTATAAATTAATGCACATAGAATAATTCGCAAGCGCATGGATGTTATACCAATGTAGCACTTCACCAAAAGCACCCAGTTTTATATCAAACTCAAGGAAACATGTGTGAGAATAACCAAATCTAACTTAACCCAACTTCACAATGAAGGCTAGATAATAGGAGCATAGAGGAGATCGCAGAGGTCTTCTAGTTATAACTTCGATAAGCTTTGTATTCTATTATTCAATTCTAGGGATATTACTAGAGAAAACATAGGCAGAGTATGTTTCCTATAGTAACAGAGTCCTGCTAGGCCTACTAACTAGGAGGTGGACTACAAAGGATTCAACAAGGCTATAAGAGTCACCCTCGCGAGCTACCACCGATCCAAAAAATAGGGTACATCCACGAGAAACTGAGTCTAAGCACCACTCTTACACTATGAATACTACTTTAACCCAGGAGCTACAAGGATTAAAGTACTCAAAAGAGAGTCAGAAACCTAATGAACAATATGAACAAGATGCTTACTTGAATTAGAAGTCGATTACCAGAGAAATCTTAGAAGCAAGCTCAAGAAGAACATGATTCCGTCAAGGTACAAGCCATAGAGATAGCACCGATAGGATAGGACTCCTCTAAAACTCTTCCTTCTCACTCTATCTCTATCTCTAATATAAGACTAGATCCTATTGAGGACTAATCTTCTCTTGATTGCTAGCTCTAATCTTGGTGGAAATATGAATTAGGGTTTCTAGCTTTTTAGCTCTCAGGATCAAACTTGGCATGCAATGGAGGGGGTGCAAGCAGGTATATATAGGCCGAAGAATCAATCTTGAGCCCTTGGATCAAACCACTTGAATAAATAGCGAAGATGCAATCCTTAAGGCGGTGGAGAACCAACATAGCAACAAGATGCAACATGGGGGCCCATAGGCTGGCTGGCCTGCATGTGGGGTCCGCCAGCCCCACATATCAGGTGCATAGGCTTTGCTTTAGTGGAGAGCCTCATGGAGTCTTCTAGAGTCTTCCCACGCTAGTTTAAGCGGTGGAATTCCATAATTTCCTTTGATGAATAGGTCCTCCTTGATGGTTTTCTAATTAAATCCTACTGGAAACACAGATTCATCAAAACTCATGGAATTTGTTAGTTAAAACCCCAAAGTCTATGTTGGTGATCCATTTTAGCCATTTATGCAAGTTATATTAACAGTTTATGATGAATGTTAACTACCATCAACAAACTCCCCCACACTTAGGCATTTACTCATCCTCGATAAAAGGATGGATTACTCAAAACACAACCTTAGGACAAGTCATCAACATAAAATTATTCCTAGTCATGCATGCACTGTAGGATTCAAAGTGTCTACCATGAAACTTTGAGTGGTTGAAGAATGGAATAACTTAAAACAGATCACCATCTTCCTTCAGTGAAGTCAATTGGAGAAACATTTTAAGATTTTTGAAAACAAAACATAGCTTACCTTCTCCTTTTGTAGTACTCTCAAATCACTCTATATATATGGTATTTTTGGATCCTCACCAAGGCAATGATGACTTTGCCTTCTTTTTACCTACTTCTAAAAAGCTTATGTGGAGCTCAAGTAGGGATAGATATGAGAACAAACTTGAATTGCATATATTGTAAAGTCAAAACAAGGATCTAGGGAGAAAAATATCATACTCTTAGACCAAGATGTGTATGTGTGTGGATATATATGTGGTGGCTAACCTAATTCTACTATGCTCCTTGAAATATATCTCTCTTAATTAAAACTTGAAAAACACTTTGCAAGAAAACATGCACTATCTTATTTATCTCTTTTTTTCAAACGGGCATATAAATACCCATTGTTTTGGATATCTTGGACACTTGTCCATTTTTTCAATATTTTTGTCTTTTTTCTGAATAACTCTTGCATAGCCCATGCCTCTTTTTCTGCAATTAAAACTTTTCAAGAGAGATTTTGGCATGGGTATTATCTTTCCCCAACCAAATTGTTGATAACACCTTATCAACATAGGTAATATATTTCTTATATGGAACATATGCATTTTAATTTTCAACCTATTGCATTCTAATATTCTGGTCTTTGTCCATGACCACGGATATCCAACATCTCATCATCATTTTCATCATAGTCTGATATCTATATATTTATTTTTGACTCATAATCTTTCTTAATATTTACTTCATAGTCTTTCATTATATTTTCAAATTTTTGATCTATTTCTCCTCTAATTTCTTGTAAGATTTCTTCCTTTATGTCTTTCTTCCATTGAAGAGTTATTGACTCCAATTTTTCTTTCATCTTAGTATTAACATATTCTTCATTCAATGGATCTATATCTTTTTTTACCGCCTCTTTGTATGTATGCGGTCTAGACGATCCTTCTTCTCTTATATTTGGCCCAACATATATTGGTTTTATTTCATTGGCCTTCCTATATTTCTGGATATAGTCTTTGGCTACTGGCTCTAAGAAATAGTTTACTCCCAGAATAGTTCTTGCATATGAAAGAGCTTCATCAACATCTAAATATTTTTTCCAAGACACTCCTCCATCTTTTTCTTTTTCTATCTACTGAGCTATAACTTCTTCAAATGATATATAAATTCCTGGTGTTTTCCCCCTATATATAACACATATGGGTTTTTTCTCTATATTGCTAGATGGTTCTTTTGGTTGTATTTTCCCATTAATCATATGAAAATATTCAACCAGACTATTTAATATTGCTAGCATATAACCTTTATCTTCTCTTTTATTGTTATATTAGAACCAGAAATTGTCTAGGATGCATTCTTGTATATCATCTAGAACAATATGGTCTCGAGGCTTGAATTTATAAGTATTTGGTGGAAAAATTCTTAACTTATTATCAATTTCAAAGCTAAAACATTCACCCCTAATAGGGCTTGTTCCTCTCTTCATTCCTGCAAAATAGAAGATCGTGAAAATATATCAGGCAATGTATTATCTTTACCTTTTATATGCTTAAATATTACTTTATAACTATTTCTAGTAATAATATCTTCAAATAGAACTCATCGCCTAGTTGAATTTTTCTTACTATTGACTTTATTGTAGTATCTGCATATGGCTTCACAGTCTGTTCTAACTGTAAACTCTTTAAATCCTAGATATAATCTAAAAGCATTTATTGCATTGATAACAGCTAAAATTTCCCTATCTGTATTGTTTATTGCTTTTAGCTTATATTTTCCTGAAGCATACCTGCATATTTTTTCTTCTAACTTTGGAGAGTACTTTTGTGGTTTTTGCTTTAATATTATAGCCCATCCTAACTTGGATGCATCTGTCTCTATAATGAAATAATTATCATCTAATGGTAACTCTAGGGGTTTTAAATCTTTGATCTTTTCTTTAATAGTTCTTACTAACTTTATATCTTCAGAATTAAAATGTTTTTGCCCATTTTTTCTTAATTTTGCATATAATGGACCAGCTAGCTTAGCTAAATTTTCAATATAATTTCTAGCATAATTTACTATTCCTAAGAATTGCTACAGGGTTTTCTTATCATTCATGACATCTGGAAATTCTAAGATTTTCTTTGCAATATGATCTTGTAAATAAAATTTTCCCTCTCCTATTTCATGACCTAAAAAAATTATATTTTCCTTACATATCTCCATTTCCCTTTTAGACAATATTAACACATGTTGTTCTACCTTTCTAAGGAAAGTTTCCAAATGAGCTATATGCTCTTTATAGGATTTTGAGAAAACTAATAAGTCATCAATATAAACTAATATGAATTCTTGATTTTCATTAAAAATATTTTGCATTTTTCTTTGAAATAATGTAGGGGCATTTTTTAATCCTAAGGGCATTACTAGCCATTCAAAATGACCTTGAGGACATATGAAAGTAGTCCATTCTATTGATTCTTCTACCATTTTTACTTGCCAAAACCTAGCTTTTAAATCAAATTTTGAGAAATATTTACTTCCTTGTATTCTATTTATCTATTCTTGCTTATTTGGGATATTATAAGCATCATCTATAGTATTATCATTTAGTCTTTTATAATTAATAACCATTCTTGACTTTCCTCTAGCCATTTCAGCATAATTTCTAACTATAAATAAAGCTGATCTATGAGGACTTCGGCTTTCTCTTATAGCTCCTAATTTTAGTAATTCTTCGATATGCATCTTAAATTCTTCTATATCTTTAGGTGTTACTTCTATATGACTTGTCTTGATTATATAGTCAGGATTTATTAGGTTGATCTTACATATTATACCATTTTTATCCCAATGCTTCATTGGTATTTCTCCAATTATCTGAATATCTTCTAATCTTCTTACAATTTTATCTATATCCTTTTTAGATTTTATATCTCTATACCAATTTGGTGCTAATGATTGCATACTGATACATTCTATGCACTGAGTTTGCTATATGAAAATCTTCAATATTTTCACCTAGCTCTTCATCTATATGATTATCAAGGACCTTTTCATCAGATCTTTGGAGTTCTAGATTGGTCTTTTCTGGATTAGAGTTTATAGTCTTTCGTACTTCTGTTATATATGGAATACTGTCTTGATAAGGAATAAATGTTATACCTTGCTCATGTATGATGGTTGTTTGTAAGGAGAATTGTAAAAATCTTAATCCTAATATTATATCATCATGTATCATAGATAGATCTCTTATTTTAATTTCATCCATTATATATTTTATGTTATTTATTTGTACTTCAACATCATAAGCTAGTTGATTATGAACCTTTTTTATTCCAGACATATCAGTAGACATTTCTACTTTATCTTGATCTATTGTATGAACTATTTATGGACATTTTACAAAATATTTATCATGTATAATATTTTTTGTACAACTGGTGTCTACTAATGCTAATATTTTATAGGAGATATTAGACGTTAATTTTACTTTTATAGGTACTCTTATTCCTATAATCTCTTTAAATGGTAATCTAACTATATATTTGCTACCAAAGTTTATTATGGCTTCTTTTAATTGTAATGCTTTATCATTTTTTTTATTTACCATTGCTTGATCCTTTAACTCGGTAAGACCTTTATAATTTTCTTCTATCTTATTAGCTTCATTGAGTTCTATTTTACTCTTTAGCTCTTCTAATTCTGCTTCTAAGCTATTTATTCTATTCTCTAGATTTCTGACTCTGCTTGCTAATAATTTATCTTCTGATTCTAGTTCTACTTCCTATCTCCATTTTTGGTTATTGGTTCTTAAACATAAGGAACATGCTTGCTTTAAACATATGCTGCATGTGGATCTATTTTTCTGACTAGGATAATATATGCAGAAAGCACATTTTATATTATAATCACCTCTTCCTTTTATCCAATCATGCTCATAGTCTTCTTGATTCATTAATTCTATTTTTGTTTCTATTGAACTATTAATATTTTTAGATATTATATCTAACCCTTCCATTGCATTATCTAGATTGTATAACTCTTCATCATCTAAAGAGTCTATAAAATCTTGGTAACTCTGAGCATTATTTTCTTCTTTTTCATAACTTTCTAATAAAAACTCATTATTAATCTCCCATTGCTCTTCTTCATTTGTAATCTATTCACTATTATTTATCTGCACAATTTCTTTAACTTTATGAGGCTCTTTCTCTTTAGTTTTTAACTCATCTTCTTGTTTCTTTATCACAACAGGTGCTTTAAAATATTTATTTTTAGTTCTCTATCTTTCTTGATGTTATTAAGTCTATATAACTCTCGTCTAAAATAAAGTTCTTTTTCTCTTATGGCAAACCATTCACATAACATAGATGTATTATATTCATTAGGAATCTTACTTAATTTTTTCTCATAATATTGAATATAACTATCTAAAGTTTCCATAAGTAAAGTATTTGACTAAGGTTATACTAGGCAACTTGTTTAAACTTGGCAATATAAGTAAATCCCTTAAATTCAAAATCTAATAACCAGGCTCTGATACCACAGCATACTGGGGGCTGTATTCATAGAGAACTTGAATGGATTCGAAATTTGGATTCTAAAATTTCGAGTTACTATTCATAGCACTATTCAAATTTGGCGTTCACTATTCAAATTCGTGGTTACTATTCAAATTCGTGATGTGAATAGTGCAGAGCACTCACCCGGGAGTTGCTCAACCACTGTAATATTCAAGGCACGGGGCCTCTACAAATATGGCGTGATGTCGCTTTCATGATTAGTTATGAGAGTGCTTAGTGAATGTGCTTATGCGGATAAATATTTCTGAGGATCTTTTGCAGGCTGGCGAGACCAACAGTTCGGCCGATCGTGCGACTATGCTTGTGACAGTCATACTTGGTACTCATAGTATGCATCACTAGCTCGCTTTGGAACCAGGCTAGCCCGGTCTCCTCCCTTGCTATCCATAGCCACGCACACACAGGACTCAAGCTCTATTGTCTCCCCAGGCAGTTCCACCCAAAGGGAACACTTCTCTGCGCACATAGGGTTCTCTACAAACGTCGCTAGCAGGGCTAACATGAGAACAACACACGCAGAGGTTTCTCCTCTAGTGTCCCTAGCATAGAGACATCGCCCCATATGAACGAGCTTAAAAGAAGGCAGGGATTAAAACAGGAAAGCTTAATTCATTTCCACAGAGCAAGCTTACATATGGCTTTCCCTTTTGGGAAACCCCAAGCACTTAGCACAAACCTTAGGGATTATCTTACAAGCAGTAGGAAGATCACAGGGACCTCCTTTATTCTCTAATTTACAAAGGTGGAGTGATACAATGGTAATGGATGATTATTACTAATGGTGGATGATTCTCAGAGTCCTTCTGAGATCATGTCTTCATGATGTATGTGTGAGTGGGGAGTTGGTGGAGTGGGTGGTGGATGAGAGTGCGTGTCTGAGGCTAGTGATGCTTGCTCTTGCTTCTTTCGATCGATCGATGCCTTCTCGAATGCACCTGGCATCTCGCTTTATAGCACGAAGGGAGTGTCCTTCATGCTTATCATCTAAAAGAGCCTTTGAGGCGATGTCTTCAATTATTCCTTCTTACTATTGCCTGGATAGCTAGATAGAGCTACGTGCTTCAATAATTGTCCTGGCTACAGTAGGGTGACTGTATATTCCTTTTGCACTGTCCTCCATAACGCACGGTCTTATCCTTTTGAATATTCTTTGGTATGGTCTTCCACGCCTGAATGATTGATGTTGCAAACATCAAATCAAGGATTCTGGCATGTAGTATTATATTTCCCCTGCCAAATTGTTGATAACACCTTATCAACATATGGAGTATATTTTTTTGTATGTATATTGACATTGAATTGAATCTGTAT
This sequence comes from Miscanthus floridulus, assembly GCF_019320115.1. NCBI lineage: Eukaryota > Viridiplantae > Streptophyta > Magnoliopsida > Poales > Poaceae > Miscanthus > Miscanthus floridulus. Next base: position 93,802,017 of record NC_089581.1, on the reverse strand, counting down.
TGACTCTTCTTATGATTCACCAATATTTTCTTCGTTGTCCACTTCTTTAGGTTGCCATATTTCATACCAGGACAATAATTCATGATATTCTTTTTGTAATTGACATTCTTTGCCATAACTAGTCTTTAGTCTACCAACCTCTCTTTGTATTATACTATATGTTCCATAGTATTCTCACAAAAATACTTTTATTATTTTATTTTGGTACATCATATAATATTCAGGAGCAAATTTGGTATTCCTTCTAATTCTTTTGCTTCACTGAAAATTCTCCAGTTAGCATGATTCGTGTCTTTTATGAATATCTCTTTGTAATTTTGCCATGAGTCTGAAGTCCATGTAGTAGTAAATTTGTATGATCCCTTGTGATATATATATCATGGCATGCTAGTCTTATTGGTTGTGTAAATTTTGGTGGATTAAAACAAAACTTATTTTTGTATTTCCCTTGAATACATGCTAATTTCTTACAGGCTTCTTTGATAGCTATTCCAAGGTCTGATTGGAAAATTTCTTCAAGAGTACCATATATATCATAGACTAACCCATGATCAATAATAGTTTGTATAGAGATATTAGCTCCAATATTTCTTTGTATACTTCTGAAATATTTTAAATTTATATCAACCCTCAATATTAAGAATCTTTGATGAGGCTTAACAATTAGTTTATCATCAAGATGAAGTAAAGGAAAAGTATTTGAATTCACAATTATTCCTAGATGCCTTTCTTTACCTTGGTATAATTTCATAAAATAGTTTTGTATATCATGAAAGGTTTTGTAATGCCTTTCAGCATATTTCTTCTAGATAAGATCTATAATATCATGAGTAAAGTATGACAAAATTTGTTCAGTCTTAAAACTTAATCTAGGAATGAGAAACTCTTGTAGAATATTGTTTAAATATTTGTTTCCTTTTTCCTCTAGAATTACTTCTTTTTCTGATTGCACTTTATTATCCTCATATAGTATCTCAGCTTCTGAGCCATTTTTTATATCACTTTGCTGTTTTAGACATGACATACATGCTTGTCTTAAACATAACCTACATGTTGCTCTTTTTGTTGGATCTTGATAATATATGCAAAATACACATTTTATATTAGAATCATCTTTTTTATGATCCCACTTTTGTTCATAATTTATTTGATCCATCATTTCTATCTTTAATCCTGCTAAGTCATCAATTAAGTCTAACTCTTCATCACTTGATTCTTTTTCTTCATCATATTCTATTTCATATGTTTCTATAATTGAGTATATCAATTCATCATCCATTATATCATCATCAAAGACTAAAATATTTTCATTCACACTATCTATTATTTGAACCTTTTCTTGTTCTTCTTGCTTATTAGAATACCTTTTCTTGTCTTTGTTAGGACATGTTTTGCTTAAATGATCTAGCGAGTTGCAAATAAAGCATCTACATGTACTATCATAATTTTTCCTAGGATTATATCTTCTCACATTTCTCTTATGGAGGAATGGAGCTCTATTGTCTGATCTTCTTAGAAAATAATGTCTCTTTGTCCTTACATTTCCTTTCTTATAATTATCAGGATATTTCTTGTTTCTAGATCTCTCTTCTCCATATGTCAATGGTATTTGGACTATTTTATTGCAAAAATTATAATCTAATTGTTTCATTGATCTTTGGGCTTGTATGTTCGTGCATATTTTTCTTAACTATTTGAAAGCAAATGTTATTGTCGCAGAACTAACCAATTTATAAGAGTACAAGTACAATGGCAGCCTACAAGCGGTCACACTGTCATACTTGAACCCATATAAACCCGGTAGTCCGTCGAGTACCACGATGGGTCTCGATAAACGATTTACAACAACCAAGATCGTACATGATTCAACATACATGTCACATATTACATAAAGTTCACAGATATATTTTCATCATCAGAGTATGAAACAAAGTTATTACAAACCAAGTTTGATAACAGAAGCGGAAGCAAATTAAGTTTGAAAGTAAAGTTTCCAACATAGTTTAATACAGTGCCGAAGTACGATCATAGTCCATAAAAGCATGTAGAGGGATTAAATAAGAAGCCTGCCCAAGGCATACTCCTCATCCACAGCAGGATAGAAGCAACTCTTGCAATAACCATGATACACAGTGCCATCTACAACAATGGGAAATAAAACCCTGAGTATGAGAAGGTACTCAGCTAGACTTACCTGTCATAAACCAGAAATAAAAAGGACTCCAAGGATCATGCAAGGTTGTATAAGTGGAGATAGCTTAACAACATTTTGCATAAAAGCAATTAACTCTGTTATACAATTATAGTCCCATTATCAAGTTAATTATAACTATCCACCTCTAAATTAGCAAATATCCTATGCCAAACATGTGGTATATCATTTTAAAAGCATACAGTAGTAACCATAGCTGGTATTGTAATTCCATATTCATTCGAACCATCATGTTCCATAACACAGTTACTACGATGCTGGGACTAGCCAAGTTTCTCACTATCCGGGAGAGACGGCGATTCAAATCGATTTCAACTAGCTGGGAATTTATTCCTAACACAAACCCAGGCAGACCAGATCATTAGTCACCTTAGGTCACCTTTGGTCCAACTCAGGTACACATTTCTCGGGTTCGTACCGCACCGCACAATCGAGGACACCAAATGCCAAGACGTTCAGGCCTACCCTGCCCTTGGGCTCAGTTTGGTTCCCTGCAAGGAGCGCACAACTGAACGAGACCTGGCCTGAGTTGAGCTACTCAGCTTTGCAGTCGGAACGAGTTATCCGGCCAGCTAAATAATAGGCATGCGTTCAATCTTATCAGAAGCGCCAACAATAGTACGGTCCTTAATCAGCACAGATGGAATCACATGAGTCAACCTACGCATAGACTCCGCCTGGCCTTGATTTTCTTTTACCCCATGATTCTGTTCCATGATAGCAAATATAGCCAACCATGCTCCGGTATCCACCTATATCTCGCAGGTGATAGGAAATCACCCGACTTCTACCGGTCTAAGCATGGCTAAGCATATATTCGATCCTGGACCAACATAGGGTTACGGTGTATATATCTGGACAAGGACTTTATATGCATCAAGTGGTTCCATTCAACTCTTATAACCTAATGCAACAATCATAAGAATTTAAGTAATCATTTGTAAAATATTGGGAGACTTAGAATGCTCCCGGGCTTTCCTTTCAGAAAGGACGTGGGGGCGGTGATCAGGACACTCCGGAAGCTCTTCTGGATTCTGCTCCTCGCCTTTGGGAGCTGCGGCTTGAGGATTCTCCTGCTGGTCCCCTTCCTCTGCTTCGTCGAACTACAGCAACATTATTTCTTCCTCCGGTCCTAGATGCATGAATATGGTATAAGGTATTGCGAATGCGTATATGTTGACAAGTATAGTTGCATGATCAGTAAGGAATGCATTCTTGTAAGTATTCTTAACAGCATGTTGTTTAAGGAATAACAAGTATATCATGTGTTACTGAGTATGTGCATATCTCTTCTTGATTATTCAATTAACTACTTCATCAATGCATCTACTATATCACCACACAGCAGCTAATCATTTTACTCATAACTGAAGTTCTACTTATCCAAATGCTGTGATCTTGGACTTTATGGAAAGATTATAAAATTGTCTACAACTATTATTTAATCACCAAAAGCTAATTCACAATTTATCTTAATCAAAACAGACAAGCAACCCAGTGCTGTCCAGAAATTCCAGAGAGTAAGGAAATTCGGAAATACTAACTTTGCACAGCCATAACTCCTAAACCCCTTGGCCTATTGCTCTGAAATTTTAACACAAGATACATTAAGAAGTTTTCTACAACTTTGTTATTAACCATTTTTACAGCAAACACCATTTTTACCAAGCAACATACCAAACTACCAAATCTATCCGAAAACTCTTCCAATTCGCATTATAAAGCAACAATACTTTTACTTCATGTAAGCATTCAAAGTTTGACAATACAAAGTCTACCAACAGTTTACACATACCAATTACACCCAAGAAAACCTAATGGTGAAGCCCAAACTATTTATTTAAATGCCCTTATTATTTTATTTTGATACTTAGGTTAAATAATAAACATATAATAAATGTCGATCATAAATTCTCAAAAATTTACAGTGCCTTACTAATGCTACCAAAAGACTACTGTAAAAGTTTCATGCCATTTTACCAAGTAGAACATTCTATACAAAAATCACAAGGCAGAAAGGCTTACAATAGCAAAAATAGAAAACCCTAGTGAAAAGTGTCAAGAAATAGATTTTATATTTTTCCTAACATGCATATGGTACTAGGATAACCTCCAACAAATTTCATGAATATTGGATTCATAATTAATTTATAAAAAATCATACAAGGATTACCTAATTATAAAAGAAAAATCTATAACTACAAATCTATACATGCACTGACTCTCAAACTTTTACCAGAGTTCATACATGACAAGAACAGCTTACCACAAAAATTTCATAATTTTTGGAGAACAGGAACTCTAGATATAAAATAAACAAGTTTACATACATTCAAAAACACATTCCAAGTTTCAATTTAAATCCTCCAAAAATTATACTGCAAGTGTCAAGATTATATTTTCCCTAAATACTACACTTCCTAAGGAACACTACCAAGTTTATTCCACAATTTTTGAATCTACATAGCCCAACTTATCAAATTTCAAAGATTCTACCAAATCTGTAAACAACTAACCTATCCTATTTGCTCCAGTCGCTGACAGCCGGGTCCCTCCTGACAGTGTACCCCATGCGTCAGTGACTCAGAACAGGGCAGCGGCACTGCGCGACATTGCACGGCCATGGCTCGTCAACGGCGAGCTTCACCGATGATGGCATCAACATGACATGACCCCCACGACCTAGCGCACCGATTGAGCTACTTGGTTGGGCCTCCCGCCGGCGCTAACGACGATGGCGGCGACCATGGCAGCTCAGCGGAGCTGGACAACGGCGCTATGCCGGTGGAGGCCATGGCGACTCAATCTAATGCGTGGACGAGCTTCTACGGACTCAGGTGGACCTAGCGCACAAGATTGCACGGCCAATGGTGGACAGAGGTGCTCCAACCATGGTGACGGCCTCGGCGGTGATGCTCCAGCAAAGTCAAGCATGGTGCGGAAGCTTACTGAGCATGGTCAGTGAGCACGGGTGGACGCGGTGAGGCTCGAGGAAGATGGTGGAGGGGTTGCAAAGGTGAAGGAGCGGCGAGGGCAAGCTAGCGCCGATAATGGCACCGGCGGCGAGCGCTCGGTGCTGCGGCTACTGTTGCGGCGAACAAGAAGGCCAAGAAAATGAAAATGGCGAGCGCAGGGCAGTGCGGGCGGGTGCTAGAGGTGATAAGGCTAGCCTTGGCCTGGCTTGGCCACACAGGGTAGGGTGCCGGTGATATGCAGCCGTGCTTGCCTCCACACGACGCGTGAGCTCTACCGGAGTCGGCCACTGAAGAACGGCGATTCAGTTCGTCAGTTAAGCAATGCAAGGTCTGACAGCGGGTTTTCGTGAAGCCCGATCTCTCAAACCGTGTAGCCAAATCGAAAATAGTCAATAACAAACTTGTAGCTCTATGTACCAGTTCCATTTGTTCTTAAAGGATCATGTGCTAATTCACAACGGTTAGTGTGTAAAATCATCTCAAAAGTGAGCTTGTCAACACTGTCAGCTCTTAGGACTTAGAAAAATTGCTAAGTGTTGAAAAGGTTGATTTGCTGATTTTTGTGAGCCTCAATCAAGCATGTTAGGAGCTAAACTAGTCAATGACCCAAAACAAAAGTTGTTCCTCTTGCCAAACACTACAACTTTGCTTTAGTGGCCACCTCCATGCAAGGTCTCTAGCACATAGTTCAAACTTGGTCAAACATGTTACATTCAAAAGATGGTATACAATCAAACTAGGGCTTAGTGACCTATTTACCCCTAACCATAAATATCAAAGTTGTTCATATTGATACTCTAAACATGTTTAAGCTAATTGCAAGGTCATACAATCATTTCATGCATTGGTCACATATAGGGCTATCCAGGTCAACACATCTAACATCACTTAAGTGCTTGGTCATGAAAGGTGACATTCATGAACAATGTTCCATTTGCTAACCTAAGTGTTGCTAACATGTTTTTGTGACTCATATCAACCGTCTACATGTATTCACTCATGATCATATGCATATACACATGGAAACATGAAATAATAAGAAATGTTGCATATGTTTCAATCAAATGTTTCAAGTGTAAATGCTTATATATGAATGCTTGATGATCATGCTCATGCTATGCAAGTCAAGTTATGCAAGGCTAACACCTAGGGTGTTACAGCTATAGCCTGAGAGATATTATATTCTCTACCATTAGTTTCTTTTTTATATTCTTCGAATATCATAGAACCTAAAGATCTGGTAATTTATTAAAATATCTTTCAACTATACCTTGGTTATATCCTTGCTTGGCAGTCGTAGCATTATACAAATAGTGTTGAGAAAATTCTTTTATTCCTTTCTAGCTTGTTAGTGACAATTTTTCTATTTCTTTTAATCTTTCATTCTATAAAATAGTAAATCCTAATTCAGGATCTTCACCTATTACAATGCTTGATATAATATTTGCACAATTATATGGGTTACTACCAGCCATTTTTGATTGGGCATAATGGTTAGGGAAAGCCTCTACCCATTGTTCCCATAACACTTTGACTGATTCTCCTAAAAATGTTTCTAAATATGTAATCATATCTTCTACTCTATTTCCAATATTATGCTGATTTTGTATATACTTTTGGACTATCAATCCTTTCTATACGCTAATTATATTTGACCAATCTATAGGATCATGTGCTGCTAAATTTAATATAGCACCATCGCTTCTATAATTATGGAATTGTACCTTCTTTTCAAATTCTCTTCTTTTTGAACCCATATGCTTATATTGTCCAGGGATATATGTATATGCAGGTTCTTTTTCTGGTGGCCAAGTTCCTGGTTTTCTAGTTGTTCTATCTTCTTCTCCTTCTATCTTTATTTTAGGACCTCGTCTTCTTTTTGATGAACTTGGATCTATTTCCACTGCTTCTATAGCATTATTTTTAGGCAACTCTTTATTTTCTAAGGGGTTTATGAGACTTACTAAGTTACTGCATATCTCAATTGTATCTTCATCCTCTTCTTCTTAGATTTCTAATAAAAACTTATTATTAATTTCTCATTGCTCCTCTTTGCTTATATCATTATCTTCTATGTCTTTTATCTTATCTTTGCTATGTTCTAATTCTTTTTGGGTTTCCCTTACCCTATTTTCTATTTGTTTTGATACAAATTCATTTTTCTTTATTGGAGTGCTAAATTTCTTATTATTTAACTCTCATCTTTCTTGATGTTATTAAGTCTATATAACTCTAATCTAAAGTAAAGTTCTTTTTCTCTTATAGCAGCCAATTGACATATCATAGAGGTGTAACAGAACCGACCAATTTATAAGAGCACAAGTACAAAAGCAATCACCGGAGTGATCAAACCGTCATACTTGAACCCATATAAACCCGATAGTCAACTGAAACCACGAAGGATTTCAAACCAACTTGCATACAACCAAGATCACAGTAATTCAACATAACAAGCCACATGTTACATCCATTTCACAAGTAGTTCATAAGTACCACATACATCAGAGTACACATAGTTATTACAAAACGAGTTCACAAATAGCGGAAGCAAAGTAGTTTAACGCCATCACACACACTTAGTTCAAATACAAGCCAGTACCATAGTCATATCCAGCAAAAGCAGTAAGATGAGAAAACATAGATGATCATGCCCATGATCTAGTCTTCATCCCCCGCAGGGTGGAGACAATACTTGCAGTAGCCGTTATATAGCACGTCATCTGCAACAAGGGGAAATAAACCCTGAGTACGAGAAGGTACTCAGCTAGACTTACCCGTCGTAAACCAGAAATAAATGACACCAAGGATTATGCAAGACTTTATCGGTGGATCTAGCTTGACAACCATTTTGCAAAAACGCTTTAGTGATACGAGAGCATAATTAAGTTTATGAGTAAGCAGCAATTTAACAATATTAACCTATCAACTAGATTAGCACCTGTACTAGAGCAAGCAATTGATTAACTCCAAACATTAGTAACCATATCCGGTAAAATGTGGTATCATCATCATCACTTTAACCATCAAGTTCAATTAAGTGCATCTACGTTGCCGCTGCTCAGTCAAGTTCTCACTATCCGGGAGAGACGGCGATTCGAATCGATTCCTATCCAGCTGGAGGGGTATTCCTAACACAAACCCAGGCATACCTCGTGAAGGCAGCCTTAGGTCACCTTTGGTACATCTCAGAAATCGCGGCTCCGAGCAGCGCCGCACCCTCAGGGAGTCCACTCTGCCAGGTGGTCAATCTCACCTCGGACTTACGCCAATAGCTCCCCGCACATCCTTACTACCGCCAGGGTGCGCACTTTCACTTCTCGGTCTTCCGGCCTGAGTTGAGCTACTCGGCTTCGCGGTCGGAACGAGTTATCCGGCCAACTAAGTGATAGGCATGCGTTCAACATGACATGAGGACGTACAGCGAATCGGTCCTTAACCGACACAGACGGGGATAGATCCACAACCAAGACCTCCTTGCCTTGTTGCTTCTCTATCGACCTCCCGCCCGGTCACAATTCATTATTAACCACATGGTTATTCTCCACGATAGCAATTATAGCCAACCGGGACCAGACATTTTTCTAATATGCAGGTGACAGGAAATCACCTGACTTTTACCGGTCTAAGCATGGCTAAGCTTTGATTCGCTCCTGGACCTAAATAGGATTCAGGGTACGTGTACTGGCCAAGGAATAAGTATATATGCAACAAGTGTTCGCATCCAATTCCTATCACTTAATGCATCAATAAATAAAGATACTCAAAGTAACCATTTTGAAAACATAGGAGTCTTAGAATGCTCCGGGGCTTGCCTTTCAGAAAAGATGAAGGTTGGTGATCGGGGCACTCAAGAACTTCTTCGCTGACTCCTTCTTCGGGGGCTTGCACCTCCTGCTCCTGAGCTTGCTGCTGCTCCTCCGGAAGTACTGGCTCGAATTCCAGAAGCGTGACTCCCTCCGGAACACCTATTGCATGCATATGCATAGTAAGAATCGTGCATGCACAAGAGATGGAAGATGATGATGGAATGTATATCCATGTATGAATGGATCGTAGTGAGTGTTTACGAACGCATTACTGGACACTCGTTTACCGAGTAAGACTAACCCTATTCAAATCACTTTAAGCATATTTCTAACTTAACTGAAAGAACAAGATTAACTTACCTAACTTGCATAACCTAAGATAAAGATGCTCATCTTCAGTTAAGGACCTATCACCTAGGAACAGTACCATGAACTTAGAATAGTAAAGACATACTTGAAATAACAGTTAAAGTTTCATATGCAACAAGTAGTCACTTAACTCAATCATAACCAGAGTTCTATAAATCCAAATGACTTGCAAGAGGACATTCTGGAAAGCTCATGAAATCCTCTACAATTCATTTGTAAACATCACAGCATGATTCTTATGTTAACCAAACTGAATTCCAGTAAATCTAGAATCTATCCAGAATTGACAGGGTTACTAACTTAATTATTTACTGATGAGGCAAAAGCCTAATTTGACCAAACAAAGTTTACCAACTTGTTTCACACACCAGAGGAACACTAGAAAGTATAGTGCCAACTTCTAAATAAATTATTTATTACCCTTTTCTAATTTATTTAATTAATTAGGTGATTAAAGCAATATATAGTAAAACTATTCATAAAAATCTACAAAAATTACAGTAGCTATCTCATGCTTCACATAGACTACCATAAAATTTTCAAAGTCATTGAGCAAGCAGAACTTGCTGTACCTAAAATAACAAGTGGTATGTCCATTTTTAGCATAATTAGGAAACCCTAATGAAAAGTGTCAAGCAACAGATTTCACATTTTTCCTAGCCTCATTCTAGTATAAGAACCTTACTCACCAAATTTTACCTTCACTGGATCTATATAAAAATTATGAAAATTCACACAAGATCCACCCATTAATAAAAGGAAATTCTATAACTTAAAAACTACATATGCACTAGCTCTGAAATTTTAACCAGAGACTCTACTACACCAAAATAGAGGACCCACAAAATTTCATAATTTTTGGACCACAGAAACTCAAGATAAAATTTAAACAAGTTTGCATGTACCCAAAAACACATTTCACAATCCTATTTAATTTATCCAGACTTTCTAAAACATGTGCTCATATAATATTTTTATTAAATACTAGACAAGACCAGGAACTTAACAAAATTAGAACCATAGCATTTGGATGTATATACTAGGAGATACACATTTTTGAATCTATATGCCAAACTGTGAAATAAAACAAACAAAACAAATAAGAAATAAACACATCCACAGCTGTTGGGCCGGCCCGAGGAACGACGGCCCGCGAGCGAGACTGGCGCGGCCCACGACGCGGCGCAGGCGGCCCAGCTGGGCTCCCGCCTCAGCCACGGCAGCTGACAAGCGGACCCCGCGCGCCAGTGAGAGAAAACAGGGGAGGAGGAACGGCGGTGGCGCAGTTCGCCGCCGGTGGCTCCTCCGGCGAAGGGTGAGGCACCAACGTGCTCAGCTCACTGCCTCGCACCGATGGGAGAAGAAAACGGGCTTCCTAGCTACCGAGGAGAAGGTCGCCGTCGGCAATGGTGCTTGCGGCGGCGCTGCGCAAGGTATGCCGGCCAACTACGGCCATGGCGGACTGACCTAAGCCAGGAGTGAGCATCGGGAGCTCGCAACAACCACGAGGGATGGGAGAGAAAGGAAGGAGGGAGCTCTGGTGGTGGTTGGCCACGGCGGGCTCACCTCCGACGAGGTTGCGACGGCGCGGAAATGCCGAAAGCGGCCTCACCAGGGATTTACTGGCTGCGTGGAGGCGACGACGAGCAAGAGGAGGTCGCGGCGGAGCTTGGAGCTAGCTGGGCAACGCGATTTTGCAATGGCGCGAGAGCGAGGTGGCGGCGGAGACCTAGCCGGCAATGGCGAGCGGCTGCGGCTCGGTTCGGCGCGAACTGACGAGGCCAGACGCGCTTGGCGAAGCAAATAGGCGAGCTGAGGGGCGCGTGGCGTCGTCGTGTCCGCAATGACCTGACCCACGGGGCCAACGCCGGCGTACTGCCGCCACTTGGCGCGCGCGGCCTGAGCTCGGTCGGCCATGACTGACCGGCCGAAGCACTGTAGACGCGATTCAGAGAAACAATGATGGAGCCTGACAGCGAGTTTTTGACGATCATTAGCTCTTAAACGGTGCCGATCTAGCTCTAGGTTAAGTTGACAAAGTTGGTCATCCATATGAGAACTACAATTCTTGTAATAGGAGCTCGGGCTGATTTAGCTTGGTTAGTGAGATACAGCGCTCCCAACATCAGCTCAAGAAACTGTAATTCAGCTTTAGGACTTAGAAAATTTCTAAGTGTAGAATCAGCCCCAATTCTGACTTGTGGGCCATGTTTGAGACTGTTCCACACATTTTCATGACTTGACCTCTAAACAAAGTTTGTTCCAGATAAAATTTTCTACAACTTTGCTTTAGGCTGCTTAGACATGCAAACACTCTAAGTTGTACTTTTTAAACAGTCAAAGATAAGAGCTCTAGGGTCAACACAAGTCCAACTATTACTTAGAAGTGTAATTAGGTACGATGGTCAACATGAACATTGTTGCTAAAGACAAACTAAGTGTGGCTAAGTGGTTTAAGAGGACATTTGACACACATTTGTATAGACCACCCAAGAGCACACACAATTGCTAGCATAAACCAAGCAGTTCAAATAAAGACACACATGAAATGATAATATTCATAATGATATGATGCTTATGAATGAGATAATGATGCTCATGCTCATGTGATGCAAGTGCAATTATGCAAGCCTAACACCTAGGGTGTTACAGCCCTCCCCCCTTATAAAAATCTCGCCCCGAGATTTGAAAAGCGTACCATTTTGAATAAAAGGTAGGGTATACATCCTTCAAATAATCTTCCCTCTCCCACGTTGCATCGCTCTCACTACCCTGATTACTCCACATAACCTTGTGGAACCTGACCACACGATTCCGGGTTACTCTTTCTCTTGTGTCGATAACCCGCACTGGTCTTTCTTCATAGGATAAATCTGATTTCAACTTGACATCTCGAAGTGAAACTCTTTCCTCGGGAACACGGAGACATTTCTTCAATTGAGATACATGAAACACATTGAAGATAGCTCTCATCTCGTAAGGTAACTCTATCTTGTAAGCTACATTCCCACTCTTCTCTATGATCGGATATGGACCTACATACCTGGGTGCAAGCTTTCTCTTCACTCCGAATCGCTGCACACCTTTCATCGGTGATACCTTCAGATAAACGTGATCACCCACTTCAAACTCAATGGGCTTCCTTCTTTTATCCGCATAGCTTTTCTGCCTAGCTTGAGCGGCTTTCATATGTTTTTGGATAGTGCGGACTTGTTGTTCAGCTTCTTCGACAAAATCAATGCCGTAGTATCTCCTTTCTCCAGATTCAACCCAGTTTAAAGGAGTTCTACACTTGCGACCATACAACGCCTCGAAAGGGGCCATCTTGATGCTTTCTTGATAACTATTATTATAGGAAAATTCAGCCAAGGGTAACCACTTATCCCATGAACCTTTGGATGATATGACACAAGCTCTTAACATGTCTTCCAATATTTGATTTACCCGCTCTGTCTGTCCGGAGGTTTGGGGATGATAAGCAGAACTTCTAACTAAGTTGGTCCCTATCATCTTATGCAGTTGTTCCCAAAAACGAGCGGTGAACTGAGGTCCTCTGTCAGATACAATGGTCCTAGGAACACCATGGAGACGTACTATCTGGTTAAAATATAGCTCAGCATAGTCACTTGGCCGATAGTCAACCCTAACTGGTATGAAATGAGCAGACTTTGTTAAACGATCCACAATCACCCATATGGAATTAAAATTCTTTTGGGTAGGGGGAAGTCCAACAATAAAATCCATACTAATCTCTTCCCACTTCCATCCTGGTATAGACAATGGTTGGAGAAGTCCAGCCGGCTTCATGTGAATTGCTTTGACTCTACAACAATTGTCACACCTTGCAACATAAGCTGCGATTTCTTTCTTCATCTTTGTCCACCAAAAGCGAGATTTCAAATCTTGATACATTTTACTACTTCCTGGGTGGATAGATAACTTGGATGAGTGAGCTTCTCCTAAGATTTGGTTTCTAAGCTCTTTGTCCTTCGGTACTACTAATCTGTCCTTAAACCATAGAACACCCTTCTCATCAATACGAAAGTGCTTTGTCTCTTGTTCCTTTATCTTTCTTTTGATGTGGAACACACCCACATCGGTTTTCTGAAGCTCAATGATCTTACTTTCTAGAGAGCAACTAAGGGTAATACTGTGCAACACAGCAGGATGTAACAGATGTGTCAAATGATAATCTGCCTCCAAGAGAGAATTACAGTGGGATTTCCTACTCAAAGCATCGGCAACAACATTTGCTTTACCTGGATGATAATGAACTTCTAAGTTATAATCTTTAATCAACTCTAGCCACCTTCTCTGTCTCATGTTCAATTCCGGTTGAGTGAAGATATACTTGAGACTTTTATGATCGGTATAAATATGGCACACGTTACCGAGCAAGTAATGCCTCCAGATCTTCAAAGCATGCACAACCGCAGCTAACTCAAGATCATGAGTTGGATAATTAGCTTCATGCTTCCTTAGCTGACGTGAGGCATAGGCGATAACTCGACCTTCCTGCATAAGGACACATCCTAAACCAGTACCTGATGCATCACAAAACACATCAAAAGGTTTCTCGATGTCAGGTTGTGCCAACACAGGAGCTGATGTCAACAAGGTCCTCAAAGTGCAAAAAGCAGTCTCACACTCTGGAGTCCAAACAAACTTCACATCTTTTTGGAGCAACCTGGTCATGGGCTTGGCTACCTTAGAGAAATCTGGGATGAATCGACGATAATACCCAGCCAAACCAAGGAAACTTCTGATCTCATGTACTGAAGTTGGTGCTTTCCAATTCATGACTTCTTGCACCTTAGACGGATCAACCGAAATCCCTTCATCGGACAACACATGACCTAAGAAAGGTACTTTCTTAAGCCAAAACTCACATTTACTGAACTTGGCATAAAGCTTATGCTCCCGTAGCCTGGATAAAACAACTCTCAGATGCTCGGCATGTTCTTCAGCATTTACAGAAAAGACCAAGATGTCATCGATGAAGACAACTACAAATTTGTCCAGTTCTTCCATGAACACTGAATTCATCAGATATACGAAGTATGCCGGAGCATTGGTCAGGCCGAAAGACATAACCAGATACTCATACAACCCGTATCTGGTGGAGAAAGCGGTCTTAGGCACATCCTCCGGTCTAATCTTTATCTGATGATAACCAGATCTCAGATCAATTTTAGAGAATACCTTGCCTTAGACAACTGATCAAACAAAATATCAATGCGGGGCAATGGGTACTTGTTCTTGATGGTCACCGCATTGAGTGGACGATAATCCACGCACATGCGCAATGACTTGTCCTTCTTCTTCACAAATATAGCAGGACAACTCCAGGGAGAAGCACTAGGTCGGATAAGACCTTTCTCTAACAGATCTTGCAACTGAACTTTAAGCTCTGCTAACTCATTGGGCGGCATCCTATAAGGCCTTCTAGAAATAGGTGCAGTGCCCGGTACTAACTCGATCTTGAATTCAATATCTCGATCCGGCGGTAAACCAGGTAGATCATCAGGAAATACATCTGGAAATTCACACACTACTGGGACTTCCTCGATTCTCGGGGTCTGGATAGCATTAGCAGTGTTGTGGAGTTCCAGCTCTCTGGGAAGTGGCACAAGGAAGGCTTCATTGCTAACAGGATCCCTCAACATAACGACCCTAGTGGAAGTATCGATGAGCACTCCATGACCGCTCATCCACTTCATTCCCAGGATTACATCTATCCCTAATCCCGGTAGGACTACCACATCGGCCATAAACACGCGGCCCTCTATTTCAATCCTTACCCCCAGCACTATTTGATTGGTCGAAATATTACTTCCAGCTGCACTAATGCAATAACTACCCGTGGATACTGTAATTACCTTCTGATTGTATTTTGATGCAAAAGCTGGACTCATAAATGAATGCGAAGCGCCAGAATCAAATAGAACAACTACCGGATGGTGATTCACAAGAAACTTACCCGCGGTGACTACCTCTCCTGAGGGTATCTCGGTCACGTTGGTGTAGTTAACATGTCCTTGACGAGCACCAGAATTCCCTTGCTTCTGATTGTTCTTCTGAGGATACGGATAATTCTTGGACCAATGACCTGTCCTGCCACAATTCCAGCAGGGCCTATTAGCTGGCGGAACAAAAGAATTTCCAGGTCCTGTGGTACCCTTTGGAAGAGGTACAGTGAATGCCTTCTTGAACCCAGTCTTTGCCTGGTTCTTTGTTTGTGGCGGCCTATACCGAACGGCTGTAGTCGGTGGGCGAAACTGAGTCTTCGCTACCGGAGCTCTAGCCTGAGAGACACCTGCCTCAAAGATCCTCTTGCGACTTTTGGAAGCGGCATAGACATTATCGTTATTCTCTTGAGTAAGAGCATCACTTACGAACTCATTGAAAGTGACACTTTTGTTGTTCCCCATGGACTTCATCAGTTTGGGACTAAGCCCTCTCTTAAAGCTGGCGATTTTCTTAGCTTCTGAATCAACAAATTCTGGAGCATACCTTGCCAGATGGTTGAAGGCATGAAGATATTCAGTAAGTGTCTTGGTGCCCTGCACCAACTTCATAAACTCATTGTGCTTGATGGCCATCAACCCGGGAGGAATATAATGACTCTTGAAAGCCTCCTGAAATCGATTCCAAGTGATCTGGGCATTTTCTGGTAGTGTGGACCGATAATGTCGCCACCATATACCTGCTGGCCCTTGTAGCTGATGCGAAGCATACTCCGCCTTCATCTGCTCTGTCACCCTGAGCAAACGGAACTTGTGCTCAAGCGTGTTCAGCCACTCTTCTGCTTGGAGCGGCTCTTCAGCTTCCTTGAAGATGGGTGGCTTGGTATCTTGGAATTCCTTGAAATCACTAAACTGGTTGGGCTCTGGTCCCTGACGTTGATTGCGGCCTTGGGCTTGATGCTGGGCCATGGTACGCATGGCATCCCCCAACGCACGCTGACCTTCCACGAGCATGGCCAACAGATCAGACGGTGTGGGCGAAGGTGGCGGTGGAAGATCATCATCGCCACTACCCCCACCACGGCCTGAACGCAGATTGCGCGACATCTGTAGAAGCGCATTTGTGAGTAATGATGGACGATGTCAGATATAATGCAGACGGATTGTAGAATTATGCCCAACTGAACTTATTGGAGAATTTAATTTCGTACAATAAACAGAGGCACAATAATTCATCCTCATAACATCGCCATAACTTTACTCCGCACCATCATGCGATGCAGCCACTCATATGCCAAATTTTTGATCAACTTCAAGTTTCAGAAATTTCATCTAAGTATAACGAGACTGCTCCAGGGCGGTAGTGGTAGTGCGGCCATCAGTGGTAGCATGGCAACTTGGGTGTGAGAGGATTACCTTAAAGGATGAGAAACTATAATGGAATAATTAGATAAGGGAGGGAGTGATGCAAAAATGTAATGGCATGAGTAAACATGATGCATGCACGTTCCGTACGTCCTCACGAATCTTAAGAAAATTTATCATTCTAGCGACATAGACGGTGGCATACATACGTTCTCTCATATACGTATCTAGTCGAGCTACGCGTTGCGTTGTTAGTGTACCTGCAGAAAATTTCATTGCAGCCCATCCCAACAAAAGAAATAAGTATGCAATGAAAGCAGTAAACTAAGATACTTTCCATATATACATCCCCGGAT
Organism: Miscanthus floridulus; assembly: GCF_019320115.1. Lineage (NCBI taxonomy): Eukaryota > Viridiplantae > Streptophyta > Magnoliopsida > Poales > Poaceae > Miscanthus > Miscanthus floridulus. Next base: position 93,784,968 of record NC_089581.1, on the reverse strand, counting down.
ATATATACTTCGGTATCCAAAGCTACCCGATTGATACACCCACAATTAAGTACCTTCATATGTACATGTGTGCAACATGTAAACATTCTGGTAACCAAAACTAACTCTCCCCTAGACCGACAGTTAGACGGTCATGCTCTCCCAACTCACTTTACCTGGGCGTAGAGGCAATTGATCCATACATTACCACCCAAACGGATGGCATCCATACAATAGCACGCCGTATGGACGACGAAATAAAATGAAAGCAATTACCCCCCAAAAGTTATTACTTAAATAAGCCACCTGAAAGTCCTTATTTGGGCATAGAGGATATGACAACTGGCACTTAGGTAAAATTTCAGATTTGATCACCTATATAATGATAACTATAATTTTGTCAAAACTGATTTTTGCAAACAAAAGCTTTTGTTTTAAATACACATATGACATGTTTAATGTTGAATCTAGCTCCGATACCAGCTGTAACAGAACCGACCAATTTATAAGAGCACAAGTACAAAAGCAATCACCGGAGTGATCAAACCGTCATACTTGAACCCATATAAACCCGGTAGTCAACTGAAACCACGAAGGATTTCAAACCAACTTGCATACAACCAAGATCACAGTAATTCAACATAACAAGCCACATGTTACATCCATTTCACAAGTAGTTCATAAGTACCACATACATCAGAGTACACATAGTTATTACAAAACGAGTTCACAAATAGCGGAAGCAAAGTAGTTTAACGCCATCACACACACTTAGTTCAAATACAAGCCAGTACCATAGTCATATCCAGCAAAAGCAGTAAGATGAGAAAACATAGATGATCATGCCCATGATCTAGTCTTCATCCCCCGCAGGGTGGAGACAATACTTGCAGTAGCCGTTATATAGCACGTCATCTGCAACAAGGGGAAATAAACCCTGAGTACGAGAAGGTACTCAGCTAGACTTACCCGTCGTAAACCAGAAATAAATGACACCAAGGATTATGCAAGACTTTATCGGTGGATCTAGCTTGACAACCATTTTGCAAAAACGCTTTAGTGATACGAGAGCATAATTAAGTTTATGAGTAAGCAGCAATTTAACAATATTAACCTATCAACTAGATTAGCACCTGTACTAGAGCAAGCAATTGATTAACTCCAAACATTAGTAACCATATCCGGTAAAATGTGGTATCATCATCATCACTTTAACCATCAAGTTCAATTAAGTGCATCTACGTTGCCGCTGCTCAGTCAAGTTCTCACTATCCGGGAGAGACGGCGATTCGAATCGATTCCTATCCAGCTGGAGGGGTATTCCTAACACAAACCCAGGCATACCTCGCGAAGGCAGCCTTAGGTCACCTTTGGTACATCTCAGAAATCGCGGCTCCGAGCAGCGCCGCACCCTCAGGGAGTCCACTCTGCCAGGTGGTCAATCTCACCTCGGACTTACGCCAATAGCTCCCCGCACATCCTTACTACCGCCAGGGTGCGCACTTTCACTTCTCGGTCTTCCGGCCTGAGTTGAGCTACTCGGCTTCGCGGTCGGAACGAGTTATCCGGCCAACTAAGTGATAGGCATGCGTTCAACATGACATGAGGACGTACAGCGAATCGGTCCTTAACCGACACAGACGGGGATAGATCCACAACCAAGACCTCCTTGCCTTGTTGCTTCTCTATTGACCTCCCGCTCGGTCACAATTCATTATTAACCACATGGTTATTCTCCACGATAGCAATTATAGCCAACCGGGACCAGACATTTTTCTAATATGCAGGTGACAGGAAATCACCTGACTTTTACCGGTCTAAGCATGGCTAAGCTTTGATTCGCTCCTGGACCTAAATAGGATTCAGGGTACGTGTACTGGCCAAGGAATAAGTATATATGCAACAAGTGTTCGCATCCAATTCCTATCACTTAATGCATCAATAAATAAAGATACTCAAAGTAACCATTTTGAAAACATAGGAGTCTTAGAATGCTCCGGGGCTTGCCTTTCAGAAAAGATGAAGGTTGGTGATCGGGGCACTCAAGAACTTCTTCGCTGACTCCTTCTTCGGGGGCTTGCACCTCCTGCTCCTGAGCTTGCTGCTGCTCCTCCGGAAGTACTGGCTCGAATTCCAGAAGCGTGACTCCCTCCGGAACACCTATTGCATGCATATGCATAGTAAGAATCGTGCATGCACAAGAGATGGAAGATGATGATGGAATGTATATCCATGTATGAATGGATCGTAGTGAGTGTTTACGAACGCATTACTGGACACTCGTTTACCGAGTAAGACTAACCCTATTCAAATCACTTTAAGCATATTTCTAACTTAACTGAAAGAACAAGATTAACTTACCTAACTTGCATAACCTAAGATAAAGATGCTCATCTTCAGTTAAGGACCTATCACCTAGGAACAGTACCATGAACTTAGAATAGTAAAGACATACTTGAAATAACAGTTAAAGTTTCATATGCAACAAGTAGTCACTTAACTCAATCATAACCAGAGTTCTATAAATCCAAATGACTTGCAAGAGGACATTCTGGAAAGCTCATGAAATCCTCTACAATTCATTTGTAAACATCACAGCATGATTCTTATGTTAACCAAACTGAATTCCAGTAAATCTAGAATCTGTCCAGAATTGACAGGGTTACTAACTTAATTATTTACTGATGAGGCAAAAGCCTAATTTGACCAAACAAAGTTTACCAACTTGTTTCACACACCAGAGGAACACTAGAAAGTATAGTGCCAACTTCTAAATAAATTATTTATTACCCTTTTCTAATTTATTTAATTAATTAGGTGATTAAAGCAATATATAGTAAAACTATTCATAAAAATCTACAAAAATTACAGTAGCTATCTCATGCTTCACATAGACTACCATAAAATTTTCAAAGTCATTGAGCAAGCAGAACTTGCTGTACCTAAAATAACAAGTGGTATGTCCATTTTTAGCATAATTAGGAAACCCTAATGAAAAGTGTCAAGCAATAGATTTCACATTTTTCCTAGCCTCATTCTAGTATAAGAACCTTACTCACCAAATTTTACCTTCACTGGATCTATATAAAAATTATGAAAATTCACACAAGATCCACCCATTAATAAAAGGAAATTCTATAACTTAAAAACTACATATGCACTAGCTCTGAAATTTTAACCAGAGACTCTACTACACCAAAATAGAGGACCCACAAAATTTCATAATTTTTGGACCACAGAAACTCAAGATAAAATTTAAACAAGTTTGCATGTACCCAAAAACACATTTCACAATCCTATTTAATTTATCCAGACTTTCTAAAACATGTGCTCATATAATATTTTTATTAAATACTAGACAAGACCAGGAACTTAACAAAATTAGAACCATAGCATTTGGATGTATATACTAGGAGATACACATTTTTGAATCTATATGCCAAACTGTGAAATAAAACAAACAAAACAAATAAGAAATAAACACATCCACAGCTGTTGGGCCGGCCCGAGGAACGACGGCCCGCGAGCGAGACTGGCGCGGCCCACGACGCGGCGCAGGCGGCCCAGCTGGGCTCCCGCCTCAGCCACGGCAGCTGACAAGCGGACCCCGCGCGCCAGTGAGAGAAAACAGGGGAGGAGGAACGGCGGTGGCGCAGTTCGCCGCCGGTGGCTCCTCCGGCGAAGGGTGAGGCACCAACGTGCTCAGCTCACTGCCTCGCACCGATGGGAGAAGAAAACGGGCTTCCTAGCTACCGAGGAGAAGGTCGCCGTCGGCAATGGTGCTTGCGGCGGCGCTGCGCAAGGTATGCCGGCCAACTACGGCCATGGCGGACTGACCTAAGCCAGGAGTGAGCATCGGGAGCTCGCAACAACCACGAGGGATGGGAGAGAAAGGAAGGAGGGAGCTCTGGTGGTGGTTGGCCACGGCGGGCTCACCTCCGACGAGGTTGCGACGGCGCGGAAATGCCGAAAGCGGCCTCACCAGGGATTTACTGGCTGCGTGGAGGCGACGACGAGCAAGAGGAGGTCGCGGCGGAGCTTGGAGCTAGCTGGGCAACGCGATTTTGCAATGGCGCGAGAGCGAGGTGGCGGCGGAGACCTGGCCGGCAATGGCGAGCGGCTGCGGCTCGGTTCGGCGCGAACTGACGAGGCCAGACGCGCTTGGCGAAGCAAATAGGCGAGCTGAGGGGCGCGTGGCGTCGTCGTGTCCGCAATGACCTGACCCACGGGGCCAACGCCGGCATACTGCCGCCACTTGGCGCGCGCGGCCTGAGCTCGGTCGGCCATGACTGACCGGCCGAAGCACTGTAGACGCGATTCAGAGAAACAATGATGGAGCCTGACAGCGAGTTTTTGACGATCATTAGCTCTTAAACGGTGCCGATCTAGCTCTAGGTTAAGTTGACAAAGTTGGTCATCCATATGAGAACTACAATTCTTGTAATAGGAGCTCGGGCTGATTTAGCTTGGTTAGTGAGATACAGCGCTCCCAACATCAGCTCAAGAAACTGTAATTCAGCTTTAGGACTTAGAAAATTTCTAAGTGTAGAATCAGCCCCAATTCTGACTTGTGGGCCATGTTTGAGACTGTTCCACACATTTTCATGACTTGACCTCTAAACAAAGTTTGTTCCAGATAAAATTTTCTACAACTTTGCTTTAGGCTGCTTAGACATGCAAACACTCTAAGTTGTACTTTTTAAACAGTCAAAGATAAGAGCTCTAGGGTCAACACAAGTCCAACTATTACTTAGAAGTGTAATTAGGTACGATGGTCAACATGAACATTGTTGCTAAAGACAAACTAAGTGTGGCTAAGTGGTTTAAGAGGACATTTGACACACATTTGTATAGACCACCCAAGAGCACACACAATTGCTAGCATAAACCAAGCAGTTCAAATAAAGACACACATGAAATGATAATATTCATAATGATATGATGCTTATGAATGAGATGATGATGCTCATGCTCATGTGATGCAAGTGCAATTATGCAAGCCTAACACCTAGGGTGTTACAAGAGGTTTTGTATGTTGGGAGTATGCCCTAGAGATAATCATAGAGATGATTATATTGCCTTCTATCCATGATATATTATGAGTTCATTGAATTTCCATTAAAGACAACCTGTATCGATTAGCAATTATGTGAATTGTTTGTGAAACTCTTTTACTTGTATGGTTATTCTAATGTTGTCCCTGGTCAAAGTTCGTGTGAGGATACACATGAATAATGGATGAGCACATTATTAGTTGATGACTATGCTTCACAAGTCATAGACATGGAGATGTCAAACTAATAATGTGGGCACATGTATGACATGGGGCTAGACTGACCCAACGTGAGATGTTGTTATTATCTCTATTCACGTCATGTACGTTATGTCCTTAGACCTGAGATTGTTGTATGTATTCAAGATGTGAAATGACCTACTCAGGGACTATCAAACGCTACTCCATAACAGGGTAGTTATAAAGGTGGTTTTTAGGTTTGTCGAAAAACATGCTATGAGACATAGACAATCAAGATGGAATTTGCCCCTCTCTATATATGAGAGAGATATCACTAGATCACTCTAATGATTAGATCAATAAATGCAAGGCCGTGCTTGCATTAAGTGTTAACCTATGAGTTGGACCAAATATCGTGAGGCAAGGGAATAACAAGTATGTGGTTTTGTGGTAGTTCGTCTGATATGATCTTTGTGTACACATAGGAGTTGACATGCCTTGCTAGAGGCCGCTATCAACTAATGGCCGAGTAGGAGTACTCGGGCCATGTCTATGTGTGCGTGAACCCATAGGGTCGCACGCTTAAGGGGCTAGAAGCCTAATTCGGATTGGATCCGAGTTAGACAAGGCTTAGGGTTACTAATGGGCCTCCAACTCGGGAGCTCATTAGGGACGCCTATAAATAAGTGGGGTGGGCAATGGGGCTAGGTATCCCATGCCTTTTTGGTAGCCGCCGCTGCTCATCCTACGCCTGCACCTATTGCTCCTCGTGGACCTAGCAGTCCGGAGGCACGACGCTTCCTCCCTGTATGTGTGGATACCTCGGAGGTTCTGCATCTAGAGCACAAGGATGAACCGCACAAAGGGGATGGACGTACGGACGACCTTGCAACTACACGACACTGCTATGATGCGTTCGACTACATCGAGTCACTTTTGCTGCACCTGCGCGTCTAGTGGTAATCCCGTGATCTATAACTAGCAGTAGATCTTGGTTTATGAGGTTGAATTTTTGTTTTTCAGCTAGCGTAGCATCCTCATAACCCTACAGTGGTATCAAAGATGTTACTGTGTTGTTATAGGTTTGGATGAGTGCATATGGAGATATGAGCGGTTATAGATGAGTCTCTGATCATGGTTCGTGATTTTACCGTGTTGGTCTTGTAACGATCTACTCGTACTGGTCGGAATTCCGCCATCTAAGTGATACATGTAAATCCAGTCATGGCAAGATGGAGATCAATTAGATTGATCGAATCGAACCTAGGTCAAGTGCTGAGCGCATGTGATGCGCAACGGTGATAGATTGGATCTACTGCCGGGCGCCAGGCGCCGGGTGCAAGAAAAAGTGTTGTTCAGTAAAATAGCCATAACTTTTGCATACGACCTTGGATTGAGATGAACTCTATATGAAAATTGTAGAGAAAAAAATTTACATCCAATTCTCACCGCCGTTGGCAGTTTCGCTGAATTAGATTTGCAAAAAACGGCCAGGAAGATGGTGTTTTCGATGTTTTAAGATTAGACGTTGGAATCGGTTAACTCTGTTTTGCAGGAATTTGTGACTGGTATAGCCCTTATGTGTATGTGATGCATGTATGTAATTAATTCATGGCTTGCATGTCATGAGTATGACAATATGGCTAGAGCCACAAAGATATTGTCAATTTGATGTGATGGCCTGCGTGCCAAACTGTGATGATCCTATCCGTGACTGTAATTTTCTTCACTGCCTTGCGTTAGTGATAGCTAGTCTTGGTGGACTCATCACTGAAGGATGGCATACATGGATCATGGAGATGGAGATCATCATGAGGAACAATTTGATGGAGAAGGAGATCCCCAAAGGAACATTGGGCTATACCATGTCATATCTGTGTTAATGTCGTTCTTACTATGTTCCACTTTCACGTGCGATAATGTTTTTGTCTACATGTGATGGTGAAGTAGAATGATCCCTTAGCAATGTTTAAGTTAAAATGCTTCCCCAAACCTTGCACTATCATGTGTCTTGTACAATTGGTGGTGGGTCTATGAAATTAGGGTGCCACTGGTTTTCCTTGACTAGACAGGTTCGTATCGAATACTTACAGCAGAAGGGTTGGTTACTTGGACAAGGTCATCCTAATGGTTAGGGACCTTGGAGCATGAGTAGTTGGGCACCAAAGCATAGAGATGCTACCCGACAACAAGAGTCATATGTGATATGATTAGCAAAGAGTTGCTTACCAATCTACCATGTCTTTTAGCGGTGATGCTAAAGCTCACTAGTAGACTTGTTAGTTGTGGGTCTTGAATCACTAAGTTTCAATAGAGGGATATTGATTTTAGTGGGAGTAGATTATATTAAAGGTTTAATATTGTTTACTATGTCTTGGATACATTGTCTTAGTATTTTGCATTACTTTTGTTGTAGATAAATGGCTGCCTAGCAATCAACCATTTACTTTGCTGTTCAATTCTTGAGAAAGATAAGTTGAATGGAACAAACTATGCGGATTGGATCCGCAACCTGAGAATTGTTCTCAGGGCTGAGAAAAAGGAAGAAATTCTAGATACCCCATTACCAGATGAGCCTGCTGATAATGCACCTGCTGCAAAGAAAAACGCTTACAAGAAAGCATGTGATGCTGATCTTGAAGTGAGTTGCCTTATGCTTGCTTGTATGGAACCTAGATCTACTGATTGTCAGTTTGACAATAACCATGCAGCGCACGATATGATCGTGGCACTCAATGATATATTCTAGACTCAAGCCAGGACTGAAAGGTTCAATGTCTCAAAGGCTTTTGCTAAAACCAAGCTAGCAGAGGGCGCAACTAGTTGGGCCACATGTGATCAAAATGGTTGGTTACACTCAGAGGTTGGAGAAGCTAGGCTTCCCAATTGGCTCTGAATTAGCTACTGATTTTATTCTCACATCTCTTCTGCCTAGCTATGAAAATTTCATCGTGAACTACCATATGCATGGGGCAGAGAAGGGCTTGAATGAATTATGTGGCATGCTTAAAACAGCAGAGGCCAACATCAAGAAAGGTGATGGCAGTTGCCATGTGATGGCGGTCCAAAACAAGCCTAAGTTTAAGAAGAAGGGCAATTCTTGGAAGAAGAAAAAGGGCAAGGCTAAAGATGAGATCTCTAAGCCAAACCCACTTGCGCCCAAGGCTAGACCAACTGCTGATGCTGAGTGCTTTCATTATCATGGGAAAGGTCACTAGAAGAGGAACTACAAGCTGTACCTGGAATCCATAAAGGATCATAGCAGTAAAGGTACTCCCACAGCTTGTACACTTGTTGTTTATCTTACTGAACATTTTCCTTGCTAATTCTTATATTAATTCTTGGGTATTTGATACCGGATCGGTTGCTCATATTTGCAATACGATGCAAGGAATGATAAGAAGTAGAAGCATGGAAAAGGGAGAAGTTGATTTCCATGTGGGCAATAATGCAAGAGTTGCTGTGTTGAACGTCGGGACGATGCAACTCCACCTCCCATCAGGATTTATTATGGAGTTGAATAATTGTTATTTTGTTCCTAGTTTAAGTCGAAACATTGTGTCACCTTCATGTTTAATGAAGGATGGTTATTCATTTGTGAGTAAAGACAATGGTTGTGTGATCTCTAAAAATGACATGTTTGTGGCTTCTGCATCCATTGTGAATGGGTTATTTATTTTTAATCTTGAAGATGCTCCTATCTATAATATAAGTGCTAAAAGGCCTCGGCTTAATGAGTTAAGTCCTACCTATATGTGGCATTGTTGTTTAGGTCATATAAGTGAGAATCGCATGAAGAGGCTACATTCTTATGGGCTTTTAACTTCGTTTGATTTTGAATCATACGAGACATGTGAGGCTTGCCTACTAGGCAAGATGACCAAGATGCCTTTCATAGGTTTTCCTGAGAGGGCGGACAGACTTGCTAGAACTCATACATACTGATGTGTGCGGGCCAATGAGTATGACTAGCAAGAGGCAGATTCCAATACTTCATAACCTTCACTGATGACTTTAGTAGATATGGCTATGTCTACTTAATGAAACATAAGTCTGAGACATTTGAAAAGTTCAAGGAGTTTCAGAGTGAAGTAGAGAATCAACAGTGGCAAGAAAATTAAGGCTTTGCGATCTGATCGTGGAGGCGAATATTTGAGCCATGAGTTTAGCAATCATCTAAAGAGTTGCGGAATTGTTCCATAGCTTACTGCCACCTAGAACTGCCTCAGAGAAATGGCTGTGTCCGAGTGACATAATCGAACTTTGTTGGACATGGTTTGGTCTATGATGAGCCAGTTAGACCTACCGTTATTATTTTGGGGATACGCTCTAGAAACAGCCACTTTCACATTGAATAGGGTACCATCTAAGTCAGTAGTTAAGACACCACATGAGATGTGGACTGGTAAGAGTCCCAGTTTGTCTTTTCTGAAAATTTGGGGTTATGAAGTTTATGTCAAACAACTTATGACCGATAAACTAACACCCAAATCAGACAAATGCTTTTTCGTGGGATATCCGAAGGAAACTTTAGGGTATTACTTCTACAACCGATCAGAGGGCAAAGTGTTTGTTGCTCGAAACGGTGTTTTCTTAGAGAAAGAGTTTCTCAAAAGAGAGAAAAGTGGACAGAAGGTGTATCTTGAAGAAGTTCAAGATGAGCTAGTTGGGAAGGACTCTACGAGTGATGCTAATGTAGCAGAACAAGTTGAGATACCCGTGGCAATAGAAACACCGCCACAACCACGAAGGTCAGCAAGAATCCATGAGTTGCAGTGGGGATTTGTTATTGTTAGACGATGACAAACCTGCAACTTATGCAGAAGTAATGAAGGACCTAGATTTTGAGAAATGGCAAAGTGCCATGAGATCCGAGATAGATTTCATGGGAAACAATCAAGTTTGGAACTTGGTTGACCCGCCTGATGGGGTTAGACCCATAGAGTGCAAATGGATCTATAAAATGAAAAAGGATATGGATGGAAATGTTCACATCTATAAAGCTCGACTTGTTGCAAAGGGTTTTTGGCAAGCTCAAGGAATTGACTATGTTTAGACTTTCTCACCGGTAGCAATGCTTAAATCTATCCGGATCATTCTAGCAATAGCTGCTTATTTCGATTATGAGATATGGTAGATGGATGTTAAAACAGCCTTTCTAAATGGAAATTTGGTTGAGAACGTGTATATGATACAGCCCGAAGGTTTTGTTGATCCAAACAATGCTAGAAAAATTTGCAAGCTTCAGAAATCCATTTATGGGTTAAAGCAAGCATCTCGGAGTTAGAACATTCGTTTTGATGAAGTGGTCAAAGGGTTTGGCTTCCGTCAGAATGAAGAAGAACCTTGTGTTTACAAGAAGGAAAGTGGGAGTGTTGTTGTATTTCTGATCTTGTATGTGGATGGCATATTATTGATTGGGAATGACATTCCTATGTTGCAATCCGTAAAGACTTCACTGAATAATAATTTTTCTATGAAGGATTTAGGAGAAGCAGCATACATTTTGGGCATCAAGATCTATAGAGATAGATCGAAGAGGCTTATAGGATTAAGCCAAGATACGTACATTGACAAGGTGTTGAAACGATTCAACATGGAACAGTCCAAGAAAGGTTCTTGCCTATGTCACATGGTACGCGCTTTAGCGATAAACAGTGTCCTTCGACAGTTGATGAGTGGAAGCGCATGAGTAAGGTTCCATACGCCTCGGTAGTTGGTTCCATCATGTACGCCATGATATGTACTCGCCCAGATGTCTCATATGCTCTAAGTGGTGTGAGCAGGTACCAAGCTGATCTAGGAGAGAGTCACTAGACACTTGTTAAAAATATTCTTAAGTACTTGAGAAGGACTAAAGATGTGTTCCTAATCTATGGAGGTGAGGAGGAGCTCGTTGTAAATGGTTACACCGATGCTAGCTTCCAAACTGACATGGATGATTCACATTCTCAATCAGGTTTTGTGTTCACAATAAATGGTGGTGCTATAAGTTGGAAAAGTTCCAAGCAAGAGACGGTGACTGATTCTATAGTAGAGGCTGAGTACATTGAAGCTTCTAGAGCTGTGATGGAAGGTGTTTGGATGAGGAGGTTCCTCATTGAACTTGGTGTGTTTCCGAATGTGTCCAGCCCATTGAATCTACATTGTGACAACAATGGGGCAATTGCGCAGGCTAAGGAGCCAAGGAATCACCAAAAGAATAAACATGTACCGTGGAAATTTCACCTCATTCAAGAGTTCGTTAGATAAGATGAGATCAAGATGTGCAAGATACACACAAATTTGAATGTTGCAGATCCTTTGACAAAGGCTCTTCCACAGCCTAAGCATGAGGCGCACATGAGAGCTATGGGTATTAGATATGTTCGAGATTAACTCTAGTGCAAGTGGGAGATTGTTGGGAGTATGCCCTAGAGATAATCATAGAGATGATTATATTGCCTTGTATCCATGATATATTATGAGTTCATTGAATTTCCAATAAAGACAACCTGTATCGATTAGCAATTATATGAATTGTTTGTGAAACTCTTTTACTTGTATGGTTATTATAATGTTGTCCCTGGTCAGAGTTTGTGTGAGGACACACATGAATAATGGATTAGCACATTATTAGTTGATGACTATGTTTCACAAGTCATAGACATGGAGATGTCATACTAATAATGTGGGCACATGTATGACATGGGGCTGGACGGACCCAACGTAAGATGTTGTTATTATCTCTATTCACGTCATGTACGTTATGTCCTTAGACTTGAGATTATTGTATGTATTCAAGATGTGAAATGACCTACTCAGGGACTATCAAACGCTACTCCGTAATAGGGTAGTTATAAAGGTGGTTTTCGGGTTTGTCGGGAAACATGCTATGAGACAAAGACAATCAAGATGGAATTTGCCCCTCTCTATATATGAGAGAGATATCACTAGATCACTCTAATGATTAGATCAAGAAATGCATGGTCGTGCTTGGAGTAAGTGTTAACCTATGAGTTGGACCAAATATCATGAGGCAAGGGAATAACAAGTATGTGGTTTTGTGGTGGTTCGTCTGATATGATCTTTGCGTACACATAGGAGTTGACATGCCTTGCTAGAGGCCGCTATCAACTAATGGCCAAGTAGGAGTACTCGGGCCACGTCTATGTGTGCGTGAACCCATAGGGTCGCACGCTTAAGGGGCTGGAAGCCTAATTCGGATTGGATCCGAGTTAGACAAGGCTTAGGATTACTAATGGGCCTCCAACTCAGGAGCTCATTAGGGACGCCTATAAATAAGTGGGGTGGGCAACGGGGCTTGGTATCCCACTGCCTTTTTAGCAGCCACCACTGCTCATCCTACGCCAGCGCCTGTTGCTCCTCGTGGACCTAGCAGTCCAGAGGCAGTGACGCTTCCTCCCTATACGTGTGGATACCTCGGAGGTGCTGCATCTAGAGCACAAGGATGAACCACATGAAGGGGATGGATGTACGGATGACCTTGCAACTACACGACACTGCTATGACGCGTTTGACTACATCAAGTCACTTCCGCTGCACCTGCACGTCTAGTGGTAATCCTGTGATCTATAACTAGCAGTAGATCCTGGTTTATGAGGTTGAATTTTTGTTTTTCCGGCTAGCGTAACATCCTCATAACCCTACATTATATTCATCATGAATTTTGCTTAACTTTTGCTCATAATGCTTTATTTCATTATCTATATCTAATTTTTCCATAAATTCACATATGCTATGCCTTCTATTTTCTTCTATTTTTGCCTCTAAACTGGATGCTTCTAAATCATCTAAACTTTGTTCTTTATAATCTACAAACCTAATACTAGTCATCCCTCTATTATTTTCATAGCTTATGTAATCTTTAGGTTGTTTAAAAATTTTTGGTTCTATTGAAGAGCTTATATTCCATTCTTCTCCTACTCTTTCTTCGGAACTTATTTTTAGAGGACTCATAAATTTTATACCTTTAGATTGCATACTTTCTACAACATTGTTCACATTTACCTTATATCTGGTTCCACTTCTGTTGGTTAACCTTCCTATAAATTCTATGCTTACTAATAGATTCATCCCTTTAAATTCTTCATATCCTTTAGTCTGAAATCCTGAATGCCATCTTATCTATAAATTCTTTAACTAGCATTATTAAATCTGGAGCTATATATGTTATCAACATATTTTCATTCATATCACCTTCTAAAAATCCTAATGCTGCTTTGTTTCTTGAGTCCCATCTTTTATCTAATAAAGTTATTAACACCTTAGTTCCTAGTTTTTTCCTTGTCATTCCTTTAATTCCAATGATATACATTCCTTGATGTATATATTTATACCTTGAATATTTTAAAAGCATTCTCAAATTGCTTACTAACAATTCTTAGCATAACTAGTTCTGTCAATACACTTAATTCTACTTCTCTAGATATTCTATATAATCCATTTTTATTTTCAAACCAACACATTTGATATATTTGTTGAGGCCTTATTTTTCTTAAAGTATCTTTCTGATATCTTTCAAGATCTCTTTCTACGTCTATCATTTCTTCTAAGGTTTCAATATCATCACATCCTTCTTTTAGTTTATCTTTAAAACCTAGAGGTCTTATGTCTCTATTTACTAACTGGAGTGACTTGTCTCTTCTAGAGAGGCTCTCAGATACTTCCATCTTTCTGAATTTAAAGATCTAGCAGACTCAACTATTCCTGCTGATGATAACACAATTTCTTTGTTATGCTCAACAATATTAATATTATCAATCTTTTATATAGATAAGTTATATCTTTTTTAATATAACCACTATTCTGACTAATTCTTCCTAGAGAAACTTTACTCTCTTCTAAAATTTGTAAAGCTAATTCTAATTTATTATTGGTAGCTGAATATTGCTCTTCAAGGTGCTTATGTTCCATTTGTAGTCTGTCAAATTTTAGTTCTAGCTCATCATGCCTCTTTCCCCAAGATATGTAAAGTTATGTATCAAATCAACTATTTAGTTTATCTGTCCATGAGTGGTATGTAACAACCCAAAAATCCATACACTAAAAATACCAACTACAAAAATTTTCTTAAAACTCCCATGTGTTGATGAGTGTCATGTATAGAAACTCAACCTAAGAGATGCATTAGGTCTAACCCCAACCTCATTCATCACACAAGCATGGCATGCCATTGTTAATCATGTTTATTTACATACTAACAAATGAAACATAGCATATATTGTTAACTCAACTTGTGATTTGGATTTCTATTTGCCTTATGTTATGGTTAACAAGTTCTTTAAAGAAAGCACACCATAAAAGTAATTATTACTCAAACCAAGGAATAAGGGTTTAAAGAGAAAATTAATTCTATTTTTGTATAACAAAACTACACCTATTTTTGTCATACAAAATAGCTAAATAAATTCCTAATATTTATATAAGAATGTTGTGGGCCTCATATCTAAAACTCCAATGAATATGGTGCACCAATTTGGAATTCAAATTTCAAACCAAATTTGAATTCAAACAAAGGAGAAGAAAAGAAAAATAGAAAAAGGAAAAGTCTAAGCCAGCCCAAGCAACCAACTGGCCCAGACTCGCCCTCCTAGCTTCGCTGGCCCACGCACAGCCACAGTAGGTTGGCCCACGAGCTCGTGCTAGGCCTAGCAAGGCCAGCCAGCTGCGCTGCTCACTGCCCACGCGCCTCCCCGCCTTCCCTTGCTGTCAGCTGCCACACTGGGCCCCAGCACATCAGCCACCCCCATCCACAGTGTCGTCTTCCTCCCCCACGTCGCTCATGCCTCCGACCAAGCCCCAATAGCCCTGGTAGGAGTGGGCCAGGGGGTCACGCCTGGGGCATGGCCCTGTCTCCTTAGCGCTGCGCCCACGCAACCACTCGCAGCCATTGGATGCAAGCTCGCGCCTCCGATCGCCCTTGATCCCCATCCGCCGATCACCGGGCTCCGCCGTTCCCCGATCGGCTATAAAACCCTGGCCCTGGTGCCCTGAGCTCTCAACGCCCCGCCGCCACTTTGTGGCCATCCCGTGCACACTCGAGCCAGAGAAGGGCAAGGAAGAAGGAAGCGAGAGGGAGGAGGAAGAAGGAGGCGCCATCGGAACACCTCCAAAGCCGCCGGAGCAGGAGCCGATGCCATGACGCTGCACAGCACTGCGCTGCTTCCGAAGCTACATGGCTGCAACTCGCCACTGCGTCACCATCCAATCTTCCATGACACCTATGGTGAGCACCCGACTCTCCCCTGCTTGCCGCCAGACTTTGCTACTCTGGCCATGGCGCTCCATACCATGAGTGTGTAGGCCAAGGCCATCTCCGGCCTCTAGGCACACAAGCACAGCACACTCATGTGCACACCCGCGACCACCTCCGAGCCCTTGGACGCCGTAGCAGAGCGTGTGCACGCCGCGCTCATGATGTCGTCGTCATGCCGTGCACCACAACTCGCACACCCAGCCACCTCGCTGGACTAGAACGCGGCCGTAGAGGATCACAGTGATGTCTGGAGGACAGCCACATAGATCGAGTCATCGATAGCCGACCGCAGCGCCCCGGCCATGAGCACTGAACCACCGACCGGAGTTCCACCATGCACCACCATTGTGGCTAGGACCGCTGGAAGCGCCTAGAGCTTCCTTGACTCATCCGCCCCGTTCACTGGAGCCACAGGGAGCTAACGCACCCCACCAAGCAAGCTTCCAGCCACCACATCGCCCTGTCCGTGACTCGCCGACGAGCACCGCCATACCGATCCACCATTCACCATGGCAAGAGCCTTAGGAAGCCTTAACCATCAGTCGACCCCCACCGTCGTAGTCGCCACGGCATGAGGGAACTTTTCCCCTCCTCAATTGGACACCAGCGCCACCATGGGGGCTCACCCAACGAGCTCGCCACCGGCAACAACACGGCCGTGGGAGAAATAGGGGAAATTCCCCTTGCTGGCCACCCATGCATGAACCCGGTGCTCATAGACCATGCCTGAGGAAAGAGAGGTGGACTTGGTCCACCATGCACCCTGCCTTAGGTCCATAGACCAGCGCCTCTTGGTCCACCGTGAGCCATGCTCACGCCCACAGCCTAGAAACGACGCCAGTAGAGGCCCAAGGACGTGACGTGGTAGCACCATAGCATGCCACATGGCGGGCCAAAGCCCAGCCCGTATCCAGGCCCAACCGGCCTAGTTTGGACCCGGTCCGTGTTGATCATTGACCGGTCAACGTTGATCGTTGACTTGGCCCCATATGTCAGTGGCATAGACACTCTAGACCCACATGTCAGATGCTGACATCATGCTGACGTCACACGAGACCCACACGTCATAAGCCAACACAGCCGGGGTGACGTCATGCTGACATCACAATGACATCAGCTGCTGACGTCAGCAGCCCTAGCCCCACATGTTAGTGACCCTGACCATTGACCGTTGACCATTGACCATTGACTCACCCATTGACTGACATTGACTTTGACTAGACCCACATGTCAGTGACCCAAGAGCCCCTGGACCCACCTATCGGAACTGATGACATTGATGACGTCATGTTGACGTCAGCTGCACCCCACCTGTCAGCTCGGAACTGAGATGATGACATCATGTTGGCATCATGCTGACGTAGCATGCCACATGGACCAGTCACAGCGTGACACGTGTCAACCCAGAATTAATTCGGCCTTTTCCATTTTCAGATATGATTTAAACTTCAGAAATTCATAACTAATTCATATGACCTCGGAAAAATACGAAACTAGGACCAAAATTCATCTAAAATCAAGCTTTACGCAATGAACCCATGTTTGAGTGCATTTGGCTCTTTTGAAATTTCATTACTTCTTTGTGCTATTCTATAGACGTCGCTAACGCGACTATAATACGATCGTTGCAGACTCGAAGGAGAACCTAATGGACGAGGACCATGAGTACCATGAGGAGAACGGAGATGACTACACTGAAGGTGCCACATCCCACCCAATCTCATAGCACCTATTATGCATGGCTAATATAGAACTACTATTGCTTTACTTTACTGTTATAATCATACTATGATAGGACTTGCAGGGTAGTATGCTTACTTGGTGGCCTTTACCTTGACGCAACCTTACCCCTACATACCCTGCTATTAGGCTAGACACACGCTTGCTGCTATATTTCATTGCTCATACTTCTACTATGCTTATACTACATTGACGCGTGGTGGAAACTAGTGTTATCTAGACTATAGGGAGAGTGCTGCGTGTGTGACTTGGGTGTGTGGAGGGTGAGGGTTGTGTTGACCAAGTTGGAGTATACGATGAGCCTAGGGCAAGTCATGCCATGTGGTGCTACCTAGGCACCCCTGGAATGGATACCTGTGGTGGGTAAATGGTATATGAGGTGGCCCTGGGTGTGAACCTGTGATGGGAGGAGCCCGGGGTGGAGGTGCTATGGTGGAACGGTAAATGGAAACCCGGATGAAGACATTCTGTCTTGGTCAACCCTAAGGACTTACTAGTACTCAGATTCACCGAGAAGCCTTACGTACCACTCGCCCTATATGGTGTGGGATGGCCAGACTACTTGGTAGGATATTGCCACTACTGCTAGGTTGATAGCGGACAGTGTAAGGAGGTACGGGGTGTGGAGGATTTCCCCACACCCTTCCAAGACTTCATGGAGACCTTATGGACCTAGCTCATGACTCATAGTTTCAGCCACCCCAGACTAGACTTGGGGTGTACCAGGGCTAAATGGTAGAGTGGCATTATCCTAGGCTAGCAAGTGGCTAGAATCAGCCCAGTTAACGACGGTCAGCGAGGAAGGCGGATCTTGTGGTTATGTAAAACCTCTGCAGAGTGTATGGTTGATCGATTGATACATGTGCCGACTTGTCGGCTATGGACCTTTCCTGGGTTTCGCTTAAACTAGATAGTGAGATGAGTCCTTCTCTTCTTCCCCTGTGAGAGAGTGTCGGTCGTAGCCAGGGGCTACGGGCCTTGAGACAGTGCCAAGAGTGAGTTGGCCTGTCGACTGAGCGATGGTATGGTGATGGTGTGGACATGGTGGTATATCGATCCCAAGATCGAAACCTAGCTCGAGGAAGGAAATGGGGTGGATGGTGTGTGGGAATGGTGTTAAAACTTGACCAACTATTATTATATACTTGATATGCTACTGCATAGGAAACCCCAGCCTCATAGGTTCCTTTTGATTATATCCGACATGCATCTAATTTCCACAAAGCAAAGCTCATAGGGTGGGATTGGCCAGTACAAATCATACTGATAAATTTTAGCACACAGGTTCTGCTGAGGAGTATAACTCTGAGGAGTTTGATGGATAATGGGTTCGTGCCTACGCTCGAGTTTGGCAATCTTAACTTCAAGCTATTCTGAATGAATGCTACTTTTGATTCCGCCAATGCGGTGATGTAATAAATTATGTAATTCTGCACTATTTGCACTCTGATATTATCATTGTATGGATGTGGTATTCGACTAGAAATTTGGGTAATATGATCTACAATGGTCTTATTACACTTCGACTCTATGGATTTCCCTTCGCGGAAATCAGGTCGCTTCAGTTGGTATCAGAGCCATACTTGACCATAGGATGAAACCCTTAGAAATGGACGATAGAATAGGACGTGAACAGCCCTTCTTTTGGTTATATACCGACCCTGCATTTACTTTTATGCAAGGCTTATCTATTAATGACCTGCTAACACCCATTCCTTAAAACATGCAGATGGCAACGAACGTTGATTGGCCGCCTCTAGGACCGCTACCCCTGGACCATGCCAAGCTTACCTTCGACCTACATGAGCTCGGGGGTTTTGCATAGACCCTCTGCTAAGTTCTCATCACGTTAGGTGTCCTAGACAAGCTTGTCAAGGTCACCTGCATCAGGAAGCTAGCTTAGTAAGGAGGAATCAAAGGACCGATTGTCACCTCAGTCGAGTTCCCAGCGAGCACTACCTTACCTTCTGTCCTAGCTTTCACTGAGTTGACTATAGAGGACATAGTCGAGGAGGGACTGCAAGCTATCTCACACAAGGCACTTTGCAAAGTGATGAGGGACCACTATGAGCACCTGAAGACAATAGAGTTCCATCTACTTCCCTAGGCCCTTGACCTTAGCCTTACCCCTAGTGAGCAGAGCTACGCAGCCGGCAGAGTTATCTTTGCTAAGGAGGACAGATGCCTTTGTGTCTCAGCTATCCACCTACTGGAGCAGGATAGGTACATGACCCAGCTAGAGCAGAGGAGACATCAGGACCAGGCCCTTTAGTGGGAGTACCAGGAGCAAGACTCATAGGGAGCATAGGAGTGAGCTAGTCTACTAGAGACAGTTGCCAAGCTACAGGCCGAGCTCAACTATCGTGAAGAAGTCCATAGAACCGAGGTTGCAGACTTATAGGACAAGGTTGCTGACCTAGGCAATAGGAACTGCTACCTCGACAGCAAGGTCTTGGAGTTGCAGAGAGAGTTGGGTGATAAGAAGGCCGAGTTCAACCGTAGAGGAGACAGAGAGAGATCCAAGGGGATTGATATGCTGAAGATCCAATCTCGGAACAAGACCATGACTCAAGAGCTAGAGGAGTTTAGGAAGAAAGCCATTCGCAACCAGGGTCACCTGATCAAGGCACTCAAGCAGACCGAGTACCTACAAGACAAGTGTGAGAGGACATGGCAGGCTTAGTAGAAGTCTGATAGGAAGCGCCTCAAGGAGATGAAGGGTATGTGGGATCAGCTGCCCAAGGAGATTCACAGCAGGATGAAGCCTAGGGTAGAGGAGTTCAAGTTAGCCCTGACTCGCCTTAACCTAGACACCTGCCCTACCCTACCTGGAGCCAAGCCTACTGAGGAGCTCGCCGAGGCCCTGAAGTACGTGTCCTGACTTCATAAGTCTGATGAGGAGATTGAGATCGAGAATAGTCGTATCCCAGCTGTGGTGTACGAGTTAGAGTAGGATGACCCTGCGTGGTCAAGAGTCATGTTAGTAGTTTTTGTAAGTTGTACCCCATGATGTACCCCTTATGAGATGTATTATGAGACATTATGCATAGTACAATTCCCGCACGTCTTCAAGTGTAACTACTAGAGATGATGCTATGTAATAAAACCCATATAATGAATATTTTGGATCTTATTGCATCTTATGAATCTTATTGCTTCTTTGTAATGAGTGTTGGATAGTATAAATGTTTTTCTTTAAATCATCAAAATCATGTAATCATATTGAATTATAAGCACTTATGGCACAAACACTAAATTCTCTATGATCCGTGTTGCAGATGTCGAACCGCCGATCTAATCACCTAATGAACCATGGACGTGCGCCCACCCCTAAACCAGTTGAACCAAATGGGGGGCGTGGTGGCAACAACCATGGCCATGGCCATGGCCATGGATGTGGAGGGATACCCTTCAACCTGGAGAATACCCCACCGCCTGAGGAGAACCTTCCTCCACCACCACCACCAAACCTAGCAGAAGTGATGGCACAACAGACCCAACTTCTTGCAGCTCTGGTTAATGGAGCAAACTGTCGCTAGGGAGGTCAGCAGAATGACTTCCAAAGGAAGCTGGAAGGATTTCTAAAGCT
The DNA here is from genome assembly GCF_019320115.1 of Miscanthus floridulus. NCBI lineage: Eukaryota > Viridiplantae > Streptophyta > Magnoliopsida > Poales > Poaceae > Miscanthus > Miscanthus floridulus. Next base: position 93,764,169 of record NC_089581.1, on the reverse strand, counting down.
AAGGCCACCTACCTATGATGGCACCAACCCTGACCCACTTGTAGCTGATGACTGGCTCAAGGAGATGGAGAAGAAGCTTGACCTCACTACTTTCACCGACGATGAGTGTGTTGGAGCAGCCGCACACCAGCTCACAGGTGCAGCACATGCCTGGTGGGACAGTTTCAGTGATTCCCATGAGGACCCTACCAACATCTTGTGGGATGAGTTCGCCAAAGCATTCACTGAGTATCACATTCCCAAGGGTATCATGGAGGCCAAAGCTGAGGAGTTCCACAACATCAAGATGGGAAAGGACAGGGTGACTGAGTACACTACTCGTTTTACCAATCTTCTTCGCTATGCACCTTCCTATGTTGTGAACTCTAAGAAGGAGAAGCTGTACTATTACCGCAAGGGACTTAACCCGCACATCAAGCTAAAGTTTGGCGGTATTGAGAGTAACACATTGCGTGCTCTGGTGGATTGCTGCATCTAGATCAAGAAGGATCGCGCTGAAGCTAGAGAGGAGTACAAGGAGGGGAAGCATAAGCCTGAGGAGTCATTCCGTGGTCGTGATCGCAAGAGGTTCCGTAGAGATGCACCATCCAGGGAACGCTCTCGCCACAATAGGGATGACAACCCTAGATCGAGTAGGGGTAGTGGAGGCTACATAGCCAAATACTCCCGCCCTACTCAGGATCGTTACACCTAGGATCATTATGCTTAGAACCACAACACTCAGGACCGTTTCAACCGTCCCTGCTCAGCGAATGAACGCCCAGCACAGAACCGCTCCGCACCAAGCACTAGAAACTGGAAGGCAACCGCGCCAACCTCTATAGGCGGTACACCTTTCACCTGCTTTGCTTGTGGCCAACTAGGTCACAAAGCCGCTGAGTGCCCGCAGAACTCTACTGCTTAGAAGTCTCAGCTCAAGGGATCTACTACCCAAGGACGTCTCAACCATCTGGACACCGAGGAAGCATAGGCTGCCCCTGACGTTGTGTATGGTATGCTTTTAGTTAATGGCAATACTACATCAGTTCTATTTGACTCTGAAGCAACTTGTTCTTACATATCATCCAAGTTTGCATGAGAACATAACCTGCCTGTAACCCCACGTGAAAAGCCTATCATCACCAGTTCACCTTTAGGAGACCTAAAATGCACCCACATCTGTAAGGGAGTGAGTCTTACCATTGAGGGTCTTATCTTTAAAGCCGACCTAACCCTGCTACCTTCCACAAACCTAGATGTCATCTTAGGTATGGATTGGTTAACCATTCACCGAGGTATCATATCATGTTCACCTAGATATGTCCAAGCGACCCACCCATCAGGCTAGGTCATTAGATGTGAACCCCAGTCTAGAAAGTCCACCTCTATCTTGTGTGCCCTTAAAACTAGTTCAGAATCACAGAAAGAGGAGAAGATAGTACATGATGTGCCTGTGGTCAGAGACTATCCCGATGTATTCTCTAAAGAATTACCGGGTATGCCACCAGACCGTGATGTAGAGTTCATCATTGATCTTTTGCTAGGAATAGGACCCATTGCCAAGAGACCCTATCGCATGTCAGTTGATGAACTGGCCGAGCTCAAGAAATAGCTTGATGAGCTCATCTCGAAGGGATATATCAGACCCAATGCTTCACCCTAGGGATCCCCTGTTCTGTTTGTTAAGAAGAAGGATGGCTCAATGAGAATGTGCATTGATTACCAGAACTTGAATGTAGTCACCATCAAGAACAAGTACCCCTGCCAAGGATTGATGATCTGCTTGATCAGCTTCGAGGTGCCAAGTATTTCTCCAAGATTGATCTTAGATCCGGCTATCATCAGATGAAGATTTGAGAGAGTGACATCCCGAAGACAGCTTTCATGACTAGGTATGGGTAGTTTGAGTTCACCGTGGTGTCCTTTGGACTCACAAATGCTCCAGCATACTTCATGAACATGATGAATAAGGTTTTCATGGATGAACTTGATAAGTTTGTGTTAGTATTCATTGATGACATCCTTGTCTATTCATCCACCATGGAGGAACATGAACATCATCTAAGAATGGTGCTTGAGAAACTAGCCCAACATTAGCTCTATGCAAAGTTTAGTAAATGCAAATTTTGGCTACAGGAAGTTGCCTTCCTAGGCCATGTACTATCAGCTGAAGGTGTCATAGTTGACCTAGCCAAGATTGAAGCTGTGAAAGAGTGGGATCAACCACGTAATGTGATAGAAGTCAGAAGTTTCTTGGGATTGGCTGGATATTATTGCCGATTCATTAAGAACTTCTCCAAGATAGCCCGTCCAATGACCAACCTTCTGAAGAAGACTAAGGAGTTTGAATGGATGCCCGAGTGTGAACAAAGCTTCTAGGAATTGAAACAGAAGCTTACCACAACTCCTATGCTAGCATTGCCTAATATCAGCAAAGATTTTGTGGTCTATTGTGATGCATCCCATCAAGGACTTGGTTGTGTACTGATGCAAGATGGAAGAGTGATAGCATATGCGTCTCGATAGTTGAAAGAACATGAGAACCGTTACCCAACCCATGATCTTGAGTTAGCAGCAGTTGTGCATGCCTTGATGATCTGGAGACACTACTTGATAGGCAACAAGTGTGATATCTATACGGATCACAAGAGCTTGAAGTACTTTTTCACTCAGGAAGATCTAAATATGAGGCAACACCGATGGCTAGAGTTGATCAAAGATTATGACCTAGAAATCCACTATCATCCGAGAAAAGCTAATGTAGTCATAGGTGCTCTTAGTCGCAAGAGTTACTATCACACTTTGATCACTGAATCCATACCACCTAAGCTCAAGGAAGAGATTGATGATTTCCAACTAGAGATACTATCGCATGGCTAGTTGAATGAGCTTCGCATACAGTATGATCTCATAGATCGTATCCATCAAGCTCAGAAAAGTTGTGAAGAGATCGAATATCTCCGTGGTCTGATGAAACTAGGCTATAAGACCAACCACTAGGAAGATGAACAAGGAACCATCTGGTTCAAGAATAGAATCTATGTTCCATCTGATCTAGTACTACGAGAGGAAATTCTGTCAGAAGCTCATGATTCCAAGTACTGTATTCACCCTAGAGGTTCAAAGATGCACCAAGACTTGAAGAAACACTTCTGGTGGAAGGGCATGAAGACAGACATTGCAGGACATGTGGCATGATGTGACACCTACAATAGAGTCAAGTCTGAACATCAAAGGCCTGCAGGATTGCTTAAGCCTCTTGACGTTCCTAAGTGGAAATGGGAGAGCATATCCATGGATTTCATAGTTGGATTGCTCTGTTCATAGAAAGGCAATGATTCCATCTGGGTGATTGTCGATCATTTGACCAAGATTGCACACTTTGTACTAGTTAAGACCAAGACCAATGCCGAAAAATTAGCAGATCTATATGTTGAGCATATTCTCATACTGCATGGAGCTCCTTCTAGTATTGTATCTGATCATGGTCCTCAGTTTGTGTCCTAATTTTGGGAAGCTCTGGACAAGCCCATTGGAACCAAACTTGATTTTAGTACCGCTTATCACCCACAAACAGATGGATAGACAGAGCGAGTAAATCAGATCTTAGAAGACATGCTTCACGCTAGTGTACTGAATTATGGCTCTGATTGGGAGAAATGCCTACCCTATGTAGAGTTCTCTTACAACAACAGCTACCAAGCCAGTATCAAGATGTCGCCATTTGAAGCTCTGTATGGCAGACCTTGCAAGACACCTTTGATGTGGTCCCAACTAGGAGAAAGGTCGTTCTTTGACTCCGCTAAAATTCAAGATGCCGAAGAAGGAGTTGCTCAAGTGAAGGAGAATTTGAGGATTGCTCAAAGTCGATACAAGAGCTATGCTGACAAAAGAAGAAGAGAACTAGAGTTCAATGTGGGAGATTTTGTCTATCTCAAGGTATCCCCGCTACGTGGAACTGTTAGATTCCATGTGAAAGGAAAGCTTGCACCTAGATTTGTTGGCCCATACAAGATTTGCAAGAGGATTGGGAAGCTCGCCTACAAACTTGAGCTACCTAAGGAATTGATGGGTGTACATCCCGTATTCCATGTCTCACAGCTACGCAAGTGTTTGAGAGTGCCCGATGAAGTAGTTCCAACTGATACACTTGACATTCAAGATACACTTGAGTATAAAGAACATCCTATCAGAATTCTGGGTCGAGATACCAAAGAGACCCGAAGCAAGACCATTCCTATGTGCAAGATCCAATGGAGCAATCACACGGAGAGAGAGGCAACATGGGAGAAAGAGTCTGACCTCTAGCTATGATATCCTTACCTCTTTGAAGAGTACGTTACGCTTTAATCTCGGGGACGAGATTCTATTAAGGGAGTAGGACTGTAACAACCCAAAAATCCATACACTAAAAATACCAACTACAAAATTTTTCTTAAAACTCCCATGCGTTGATGAGTGTCATGTATAGAAATCCAACCTAAGAGATGCATTAGGTCTAACCCCAACCTCATTCATCACACAAGCATGGCATGCCATTGTTAATCATGTTTATTTAAATACTAAGAAATGAAACATAGCATATATTGTTAACTCAACTTGTGATTTGGATTTCCATTTGCCTTATGTTATGCTTAACAACTTCTTTAAAGAAACACACCATAAAAGTAATTATTACTCAAACCAAGGAATAAGGGTTTAAAGAGAAAATTAATTCTATTTTTGTATAACAAAACTACACCTATTTTTGTTATACAAAATAGCTAAATAAATTCCTAATATTTATATAAGTATGTTGTGGACCTCATATCTAAAACTCCAATGAATATGGTGCACCAATTTGGAATTCGAATTTCAAATCAAATTTGAATTCAAACAAAGGAGAAGAAAAGAAAAATAGAAAAAGGAAAAGTCTAAGCTAGCCCAAGCAACCAACTGGCCCAGACTCGCCCTCCTGGCTTCACTGACCCACGCACAGCCGCAACAGGCCGGCCCACAAGCTTGCGTAGGCCCAGCAAGCCAGCCAGTGTGCTACTCACGCCCACACACCTCCCCGCCTTCCCTTGCTACCGCTACCACACGGGCCCCGCATGTCAGCCACCCCCGTCCACAGTGTCGTCTTCCACCCCCACGCCGCTCATGCCTCTAACCAAGCCCCAACAGCCTTAGCAGGAGCAGGCCAGGGGGTCATGCCCGGGGCATGGCCCTGTCTCCTTGGCGCCGTGCCCACACAACCACTCGTGGCCATTGGATGCAAGCTCGTGCCTTCGATCGCCCTTGTTCCCCATCCGCCGATCACCGGGCTCCGCTATTCCCTGATCGGCTATAAAGCCCTGGCCCTGGTGCCCTAAGCTCTCAATGCCCCGCCACCACTTTGTGGCCATCCCGTGCACACCCGAGCCAGAGAAAGGAGAGGAAGAAGGAAGGGAGAGGGAGGAGAAAGAAGGAGGCGCCATCGGAACACCTCCGAAGCCACTGGAGTAGGAGCCGACGCCACGACGCTGCACGACACTGCGCTACTTCTGGAGCTACATGGCCGTAACTCACCACTGCATCACCATCCAATCTTCCATGACACCTACGGTGAGCGCTCGACTCTCCCCTGCTTGCCGCCGGACTTTGCTACTCCGGCCATGGCGCTCCATACCATGAGCGCGTAGGCCAAGGCCATCTCCGGCCTCTAGGCACATAAGCATAGCACACTCATGCGCACACCCATGACCACCTCTAAGCCCTTGGACGCCATAGCAGAGCGCGTGCATGCTGCACTCACGATGCCGCCGTCATGCCGTGCACCACCACTCACGCACCCGGCCACCTCGTCGGACTAGAACACGGCCATAGAGGATCACAGTGACGTCTGGAGGATAGTCGCGTAGACTGAGTCATCGATAGCCGACCACAGCGCCCCAGCCATAAGCACCAAACCACCGGCCGGAGTTCCACCATGCACCACCACCATGGCTAGGACCCCTGGAAGTGCCTGGAGCTTCCTTGACTCATCCGCCCCGTTCACTGGAGCCACAGGGAGCTAACGCGCCCTACCAAGCAAGCTTCCAGCCACCACATCACCCTGTCTGTGACTCATCAACGAGCACCGCCATGCTGATCCACCGTTCGCCATGGCCAGAGCCCTGGGAAGCCTTAACCATTAGTCGGCCCCCCACCATCGTAGTCACCATGGTGTGAGGGAACTTTTCCCCTCCTCAATTGGACACCAGCGCCATCGTGGGGGCTCATCCAATGAGCTCGCCACTGGCAAGTGCACGGCCGTAGGAGAAACAGGGGAAATTCCCCTCGCTGGCCACCCACGCATGAACCCGGTGCTCATAGACCATGCCTGAGGAAAGAGAGGTGGACTTGGTCCACCATGCACCCTGCCTTAGGTCCATAGACCAGCGCCTCTTGGTCCACCGTGAGCCACGCTCACGCCCACAGCCTAGAAACGAAGCCCAGTAGAGGCCCAAGGATGTGACATGGCAGCACCATAGCATGCCACATGGCGGGCCAAAGCCCAGCCCGTATCTAGGCCCAACCGGCCTAGTTTGGACCTGGCCCATGTTGACCATTGACCGATCAATGTTGACCGTTGACCTGGCCCCACATGTTAGTGGCACAGACACTCTAGACCCATATGTCAGATGCTGACATCACATGGGACCCACATGTCAGAAGCCAACACAGCCGGGGTGACATCATGCTAACGCCATGATGACATCAGCTACTGACGTTAGCAGCCCTGGCCCCACATGTCAGTGACCCTGTCCATTGACCATTGACCATTGACTCGCCTGTTGACTAGCATTGACTTTGACTGGACCCACATGTCAGTGACCCAAGAGCCCCTGGACCCACCTATCGAAACTAATGTCGTTGATGACGTCATGCTGACGTCATGCTAACGTGAGCTGGACCCCACCTATCAGCTCAGAACCGAGACAATGATGTCAGCATGACCATGTGGACCAGTCATAGCGTGACACGTGTCAGCCTAGAATTAATTCGGCCTTTTCCATTTTTAGAAATGATTTAAACTTCAGAAATTCATAACTAATTCATACGACCTCAGAAAAATATAAAACCAGGACCAAAATTCATCTAAAATCGAGCTTTACATAATGAACCCATGTTTGAGTGCATTTGGCTCTTTTGAAATTTCATTGCTTCTTTGTGCTATTCTATAGACGTCGCTAACGCGACTATAATACGATCGTTGCAGACTCAGAGAACCTGACGGACGAGGACCGTGAGTACCGTGAGGAGAACAGAGACGACTACACTGAAGGTGCCACATCCCACCCAATCTCATAGCACCTATTATGCATGGCTAATATAGAACTACTATTGCTTTACTTTACTATTATAATCATACTATGATAGGACTTGCATGGTAGTATGCTTACTTGGTGGCCTTTACCTTAACGCAACCTTACCCCTGCATACCCTGCTATTAGGCTAGACACATGCTTGCTGCTATATTTCATTGCTCATACTTCTACTACGCTTATACTACATTGACGCGTGGTGGAAACTGGTGTTATCTAGACTATGGGGAGAGTGCTGCGTGTGTGACTTGGGTGTGTGGAGGGTGAGGGTTGTGTCGACCAAGTTGGAGTATATGATGAGCCTAGGGCAAGTCATGCCATGTGGTGCTACCTAGGCACCCCTGGAATGGATACCTATGGTGGGTAAATGGTATATGAGGTGACCCTAGGTGTGAACCTATGATGGGAGGAGCCTGGGGTGGAGGTGCTATGGTGCCACGGTAAATGGAAACCCTGATGAAGACATTCTGGCTTGGTCAACCCTAAGGACTTACTAGTACTTAGATTCACCAGGAAGCCTTACGTACCACTTGCCCTATATGGTGCGGGTTGGCCGGACTACTTGGTAGGATATTGCCACTACTGCTAGGTTGATAGCGGACAGTGTAAGGAGGTACGGGGCATGGAGGATTTCCCCCACACCCTTCTGAGACTTCATGGAGACCTTGTGGACCTGGCTCATGACTCACAGTTTCAGCCACCCCAGACTAGACTTGGGGTGTACCAAGGCTGAATGGTAGAGTGGCATTATCCTAGGCTAGCTAGCGGCCAGAATCAGCCCAGTTGACGACGGTCAGCGAGGAAGGTAGATCTTGTGGTTATGTAAAACCTCTGCAGAGTGTATGGTTGATCGATTGATACATGTGCCGACTTGTCGGCTATGGACCTTTCCTGGGTTTCGCTTAAACTAGATAGTGAGATGAGTCCTTCTCTTCTTCCCCCGTGGGAGAGTGTCAATCGTAGCCAGGGGCTACGGGCCTTGAGACAGTGCCGAGAGGGAGTTGGCCTGTCGACTGAGCGATGGTATGGTGATGGTGTGGAGATGGTGGTATATCGATCCTAGGATTGAAACCTAGCTCGGGGAAGGAAATGGGGTGGATGGTGTGTGGGAATGGTGTTAAAACTTGACGAACTATTATTATATACTTGATATGCTACTGCATAGGAAACCCCAGCCTCATAGGTTCCTTTTGATTATATCTGACATGCATCCAATTTCCACAAAGCAAAGCTCATAGGGTGGGATTGGCCAGTACAAATCATACTGATAAATTTTGGCACACAGGTTCTACTGAGGAGTATAGCTCTAAGGAGTTTGACGGATAATGGGTTCGTGCCTACGCTCGAGTTTGGTGATCTTATCTTCAAGCTGTTCTGAATGAATGCTACTTTTGATTCCGCCAATGCGGCGATGTAGTAAATTATGTAATTCCGTACTATTTGTACTCTGATATTATCATTGTATGGATGTGGTATTCGACTAGAAATTTGGGTAATATGATCTACAATGGTCTTATTACACTTCGACTCTGTGGATTTCCCTTCGTGGAAATCAGGTCGCTTCATGGTATGCCAAGTATGTTCTTTAGAGCTATTTAGTCTGCACCATATATTTATATTCTCTTTAGTATTGTCTGTCTTTCCTGTATTAACTTCTAAGTTTAAATAATGTAACTTTTTAATCTTCAACAGATTATAGTAAATCCTTTAAATTAGAAATTTAATAATTAGGCTCTGATACCACTGCGTACAGGGGGCTGTATTCATAGAGAACCCAAATGGATTCAAAATTCAGATTCTAAAATTTTGAATTACTATTCAAATTCAGCATTCACTATTCAAATTTGAGGTTACTATTTAGATTCAGGATATGAACAGTGCGCGAGCACTCACCCGGGAGTTGCTTAACCACTTTACTATTCAAGGCATGAGGCCTCTACAAATGTGGCATGATGTCGCTTTCGCAATTAGTTATGAGAGTGCTTAGTGAATATTCTTATGCGGATAAATATTTCTGAGGATCTTTTACAGGCTGGTGAGACCAACAGTTTAGCCAGTCGTGCAACTATGCTTGTGACAGTCCTACTCGGTACTCACCGTATGCATCACTAACTCGCTTTGGAACTTGGCTAACTTGGTCTCCTCCCTCGCTATCCACAGCCACGCACACATAGGACTTAGGCTCTATCATCTCCCCAGGCAGTTCCACCTAAAGGGAACACTTCTTTGCACACACAGGGTTCTCTACAAACGCCGCTACCAGGGCTAACACGAGAACAACACATGCAGAGGTCTCTCCTCTAGGGTCCCTAGCATAGAGACATCGCCCCATATGAACGAGCTTAAAGGAAGGCAGGGATTAAAATAGGAAGGCTTAATTCATTTCCATAGAGCAAGCTTACATATGGCTTTTCCTTTTAGGAAACCCCAAGCACTTAGCACAAACCTTAGGGATTACCTTACAAGCACAGGAAGATCATGGGACCTCCTTTATTCTCTAATTTACAAAGGTGGAGTGATACAATGGTAATGGATGATTACTACTAATGGTGGATGATTCTTAGAGTCCTTCTAAGATCATGTATTCATGGTGTATGTGTGAGTGGGGAGTTAGTAGAGTGGGTGGTGGATGAGAGTGTGTGTCTGAGGCTGGTGATGCTTGGCTCTTGCTTCTTCGATTGATGACTTCACGAATGCGCTCGGCGTCTCGCTTTATAGCACGAAGGGAGTGTCCTTCATGCTTATCATCTGAAGGAGCCTTGGCAAAGTCTTCAATTATTCCTTCTTACTGTTGCCTGGACAACTGGATAGAGCTACATGCTTCAATAATTGTCCTAGCTATAGTAGGGTGATTGTATATTCCTTTTGTGTAGTCCTCCATAGCGCACGGTCTTATCCTTCTAGATATATCCTTCTAGATATTCTTTGGTATGGTCTTCCATGCTCGAATGATTGATGTTGCAAACATCAAATCAAGGACTCTAGCATGGGTACATGTAAAGGTGGTTTTGCTTTGGTCATCTGGATGAATCAGAATCTAGTGATAACCTAAATACCCATCATGGAAATAGAAGAAAGAGTGATTCGCCAGTCACTCCATCATTTCACCAATGAAGGGCAACAGAAAGTGATCTTTCTTGGTTGCCTTGTTAAGTTTTTAGTAGTCAATACACATCCACCACCCAGTGATAGTTCTTTGGGGAATTAATTCATTCTTTTCATTTTTAACAACAGTCATGCCTCCCTTTTTAGGCACAACTTGAATAGGGCTTACCCCCTCACTATGTGGCATAGGATAGATGATCCCAGCATGCAAGAGTTTTAAGACTTCTTTGTTAACACCCTCTCTCATCGCATTGTTAATCCTACGTTGGGGCTCCCTAGAAGGTATAGAATCAGGATCTATAGGGATGCGAGGGGTGCAAAGAGCAAGGCTGATTCCTTTAAGGTTTTGGAGCGAGTAGCCAAAAGCCAAACAATGCTTTTCTAGGACAGTTAGCAGGCGAAGGGATTCTTCTTGAGAAAGTTTATCACTTATGATCATCGGAGAATCCTGATCATTATTGAGAAAAGCATATCTAAGACCAGAAGGTAGGGGTTTAAGCTCAATGGTGGGCTTAGGTGGTTCTAGCAAATCATCTAGAGATTCAAACTCTATAGGATTTTCTTCTTCCTTCTTAATGAAGAACGGCGCATCATCTTCAAGGTTGGGTTTAATCAAATAATCAAGAGATGCAACCTTAACCTCTACCATTGGGTCTTCCTCAGGAAAGCTTCCTTAGATGGGTCTAAAGGTTCTTCATACAATGATGATTTTGTAGACTTCTGGGGGTCTCCTTATGGTGTGGTAATTCGAGGTGTTTCCATATTCATCAAAAAGTCCATCCTCGAATTCAAGCATAAAATCTGAAATTGGAGTTTCCTCCTTTTCTAGTGGTTAAGGATTTGGGACAGCTGAAGTTGGTGATGGGTGTGATAAGGATTCAGGTTCAGCTATCTAGGATTCCTCCTCTAATGGCTTCTTTTCTACTTCTTCAGGGGTGTTCTCAAAGATTTTTGTAAGAATGCTTCTCCCCAAATAGGTGGAGACATGCAAGAACGACCCTTTTAAAGCCATATAAGATGCCTTGAGGTTTTCATATCAAGACCCATATAGAAGTGTTCAAGAAGAATGGGGTCTTAAATGGCAAGGTCAGGGCCAGTATTAATGAGAGCGCTAAAGCATTCCCAAGCCATGCCTAGAGATTCTTTTTCTTTTTATTTAAAAGATAGAACCTCAGAATGAAGGCAGACTACCCTAGAGATGGGAAAGAATTGCAAGCAAAAGCTAGAACACAAGGCTTCCCAATCTCCTTGTCTGCTCCCTATGGTGAGATTGTACCAATGTTTAGCTTTTCCCATCAAAGAGAAAGGAAAAAGCTTCCATCGTAAGGTTTCATCTGACATGCCTGCTATGTGTAGGCTTGCACAGGTTTGCTCAAACTCATTTAGGTGGGAATAGGAGTTTTCATCATCTTCACCTAAAAAGGGTAGATCCTGAACCATGTTAATTAAATGTGGGCGCAGCTCATAGCTAGGTGTTAGGATAGGCTTTGAAGATTCTTGTGGCTATAGGTGTGCGCTCGTAGGTGCACCATATTGTTAGTTAGGGGTGGATTCTAGATCCATGGTAAAAGGAAAGGAAAAGATAAAGAATAATGATACAAGGATAAGCTAGGTTCAAAGTTAACTCAACAATCGTTTCCCTAGCAATGGCACTAGAAATGCTTGTTTGGTATAAATTAATGCACATAGAATAATTTGCAATCGCATGGATGTTATACCAATGTAGCACTTCACCAAAAGTACCCAGTTTTATATTGAACTCGAGGAAACGTGTGTGAGAATAACCAAATCTAACTTAACCCAACTTCACAATCAAGGCTAGATAATAGGAGCATAGAGGAGATCGTAGAGGTCTTCTAGTTCTAACTTTGATAAGCTTTGTATTCTATTACTCAATTCTAGGGATATTACTAGAGAAAACATAGGCAGAGTATGTTTCCTATAGTAACAAAGTCTTGCTAGGCCTACTAACAGGAGGTGGACTACAAAGGATTCAATGAGGCTATAAGAGTCACCCTCGCGAGCTACCACCAATCCGAAAAATAGGGTACATCCACGAGAAACTGAGTCTAAGCACCACTCTTACACTATGAATACTACTTTAACCCAGGAGCTACAAGGATTAAAGTACTCAAAAGAGAGTTGGAAACCTAAAGAACAATATGAACAAGATGCTTACTTGAATTAGAAGTCGATTACTAGAGAAATCTTAGAAGCAAGCTCAAGAAGAACTTGATTCTGTCAGGGTACAAGCCATAGAGATAGCACCGATAGGATAGGACTCCTCCAAAACTCTTCCTTCTCACTCTATCTCTATCTCTAATACAAGACTAGATCCTATTGAGGACTAATCTTCTCTTGATTGCTAGCTCTAATCTTGGTGGAAATATGAATTAGGGTTTCTAGCTTTTTAGCTCTCAGGATCAAACTTGGCATGCAATGGAGGGGGTGCAAGCAGGTATATATAGGCTAGAGCATCAATCTAGAGCCCTTGGATCAAACCGACTTGAATAAATAGCAAAGATGCAATCCTTAAGGCGGTGGAGAACCGACATAGCAACAGGATGCGACATGGGTGCCCATAGGCTGGCCGGCCTACATGTGGGGCCTGCCGGCCCCACATGTCAGGTGCACAGGCTCTGCTTTAGTGGAGAGCCTCCTAGAGTCTTCTAGAGTCTTCCCACGCTGTTTATGTGGTGGAATTCCGTAATTTCCTTTGACGAATAGGTCCTCCTTGATGGTTTTCTGATTAAATCCTACTGGAAACACAGATTCACCAAAACTCATAAAATTTGTTAGTGAAAACCCCAAAGTATATGTTGGTGATCTATTTTAGCCATTTATGCAAGTTATATTGATGGTTTATGATGAATGTTAACTACCATCAACAAACTCCCCCACACTTAGGCATTTACTCGTCCTTGATAAAAGGATGGATTACTCAAAACATAACCTTAGGACAAGTCATCAACATAAAACTATTCCTAGTCATGCATGCACTATAGGATTCAAAGTGTCTACTATGAAACTTTGGGTGGTTGAAGAATGGAATAGCTTAAAATAGATCACCATCTTCCTTTAGTGAAGTCAATTGGAGAAACATTTTAAGATTTTTGAAAACAAAACATAGCTTACCTTATCCTTTTGTAGTACTCTCAAATCACTCTATATATATGGTATTTTTGGATCCTCACCAAGGTAATGATGACTTTGCCTTCTTTTTACCTACTTCTAAAAAGCTTATGTGGAGCTCAGGTAGGGATAGATATGAGAACAAACTTGAATTGCATATATTGTAAAGTCAAACAAGGATCCAAGGAGAAAAATATCATACTCTTAGACCAAGATGTGTATGTGTGTGGGTATATATGTGGTGGCTAACCTAATTCTACTATGCTCCTTGAAATATATCTCTCTTGATTAAAACTTGAAAAACACTTTGCAAGAAAACATGGGCTATCTTATTTATCTCTTTTTTCTTCTTCTTTTTTCAGACGGCCATCTAAATACCCATTGATTTGGATATCATGGACACTTGTCCATTTTTCAATATTTTTTCTTTTTTCTGAATAACTCTTGCATAGCCCATGCCTCTTTTTCTACAATTAAAACTTTTCAAGAGAGACATTTACAAGAACTTGGAGCATTTATCCTAACAATCATATTTTTGTGTCTATTCCTAATATAGCAGTAGAACATTTTTGGGTGGATGGAAAACATGTTTTTGCATACTCCCAGTGTAGGAGCAGCACATATATGTGGAGTGTATGTGATCTTGATCTTGAGAGCATGATAAGTTTCTTAACAAGGGTCACAAGATTTGACCAAACTCAATACAATGACAAGTAGTATATGTAGAAGGTTTTTTAGTCTATCATATTATGTTCAGCTCTGGTAGGGCATTGCTTTACCACAAAGGAGAGGTGTAGCTATTCATTTTACTTTTTGAAATAAAATTCTCCAATAATGAGACATCAAGAATAAAGTTCTTATTATTTTACTATATCTCATTTCACAACAACTTAAGTGTGGGGGGTACGACCCTAGATACCCACGACATAACACATGGGTTGCGCCCCTAGGGGTGGCCCAGCCCATAAGACAAAGCCTTGCAGAGCATGGTGCTGCTCGGCGCATCCCGCAAGACACCGGAAAGATATCTTGAAGATATTACGAGATCTATTAGGATACGTATAATCCCATAATTCCTGTAATTTGTTATTACTTTCCGGTTATCTCCTAGATCTAACCGACTTGTAACCTTACCCCCCAGACTATATAAGGCGGGCAGGGACCCCATCAAAACACATGCAATGTCATATGATAGCCAATAGAAACCAACAGACCACAGGGATAGCGTATTACATCGTGCTGATGGCCCAAACCTGTCTAACTCTTGTGTCTCTATTGCCTTCTTGTTCTTGATTACACGCATCTCTACCACTCAATCTACCTTTGTGGGATACCCCTCGGAGGACTGTAGACAATATTCTGTCGATAGTTGGCACGCTAGGTAGGGGTGTGTGTGTTGTTTCCATGTCAAACAAGATGGTATGTTTTGTAGGCTCTTCGTCACTTCCACAGCTCGGCATATCTTCACAGTCAGATCGATCTCCTAGATCATCAATGCTAGCGAAGTTAGAGAGCTCATCAAGCTGGTGTAGATTGATTCCACGCCGATCTCCCCAACACCTGCGACTGTATATCTAATCTCGGAACCACATCTAAGGTCGTCTTCATCGACAATTTGCCGCTCGCTGCCCCGCTACCCGAGGAGGCAAATCAATATTGATGATCTGATCACATCCATCTATCAGGTTGGCTAGAAGCTCACCGATTGCCTCTCCATCATGGAATCAGCTCTGACCACTCTAGTTTAGTGCTGACCACCCTCTGACCTAGATCTATCAAAGGCTAATCAGGAAACTCTAGGGGTTGTGGCCCTACCCTTTGGGCTCACCAGCATCACTGCCACCAATCAAGATGCCCTAGGGGCAAATTTGCCGAACAGGTTGGAGATATCCATCCTCTTGCCGACCAAATCGCTGACCAGCTCTCACCGACTGTCAACATGCTACACATCGGTCGATGCCCCGAAGCCTCCCTCCAAACCATCCTGGAGGAAAATCCAGACTCTGAGTCCTAGGGCTCTACGGAGATAGTCACCAAAACCACCACCATATAACCTCCTTTCCCTCCCTTCCGTGGTGGCGGAATTTTCAATGTCAGCATCGATAGCCCCCCATGGGATGGGGAAACCGAGGAGGACCGTGCTGCTCGCGTCAATAGGAATGTCAACCATGCATAGTGCCAAGCAAATGAGGCAGCCCTTGTGCTAGCCAAGGCTGCTCACAATGATCAGCTTGACTCACAAGGAAGGCCACGCCCACTCCAATGCAACCTCGAGGATGAATTTGTCCGTGTTGATGACCATGACATCTACAAGACCCCAAGCATCAACTTGTTCGTGGCTGCCAATAAGCTCCCCTGGCTCCCACAAACACCAGAGGTCGCCAAGATCGTCACCATGCTTAAAGTGGCGCACTACCAGGTTAATGAGATCTGCCAGGATTAGAGACCTTCCTACCCGACGAGCTTGATTCACCGATCTACCATGCCAAGATCTAATCGCAGCCCTAGACAATGTCATTTCGCCGACCAGCACCATGACAATGGACAACCTCTCTAGGGGGAGCTAGGGGCAACTGCATCGACCACCCTCACAAACACAACCAAGAAGTCAACCAGGACATCCGAGCACACCTCAATAATCTCCGAGACGTGTGATGACATATCGACGAGCATCATTTCTCTTGCCATGAAGAAGTATGCCACCATCAAGAATACGAGCAAGAGTTCAGTAATCTGGACTCAGCCCTCCAGACAATCAACATCGGCAATGCCATAGATCATGACGGCGACGATCATGAAGGGCCCGAGCATTCATGAGGGCACTCCAAACACTCTAGTGGACCCATGGTTTCAAAATCACTAGGGTCGAGCCCTATGAGGGATGGATGAACCCCACACAGTGGCAACAAGCCTATGCCACTACTGTGTGCACCGTTGGAGGAGATACAAGCATCATAGCGAACTATCTTCCCATCATGCTCATGCCAACTGCGATGAACTAGTTCACAAGCCTTGCCCCAGACTCCATTGGATCTTGGGAAGAGCTAAAGAAGGTCTTCACCGATAACTACCTGGCTACGTGTACTCAGCCAAGCACCAAGCATGATCTAAACTACATCTACTAGAAGTCATCTGAGCTCCTCCATAGCTACATCGGACGCTTTTCTAAGATGAGGAATTCTATTCCCAACATCATGGAAGTAGAGGTCATCACCGCATTCATCCAAGGACTCCATCACTGTAACCTCTGCTCTAAGTTCAATCGCAAGCCATCTAAGGGGATTGGTGAGATGATTATGACCGCCGATCAGTACACCGACGCCGAAGAAGCTAAAGTACATTTCAATGAGGATGCGGGCACTCATCGCCCAACTCACCGCAGCGACGAGTGACTCGATGACTGATGCCATAGTGACTACCGCTATGATGACCGCAGTTACCATTGGGACAATGGCCGTGATCGGCCAGAAGGATCCAAATTTGGTCAATATCACCGCCGCCGACCAGACCACATTATCGCCGCCGTTGATGAACCTCACACCAAGCGCAACTATGATGAACAGTACAAGAAGATCCTCAAAGGCCCATGCCCCCTCCATAAGAACAGCAAGCATAAGATGAAGGACTGCCTTGGCTTGGCTAAGAAGTTCCAGGCTCAAAAGCTAGACGACGACAACAATGATGGAGCAAGAGGCCATCGACCACCTTGGGACAATAATAAGTTCCCAATAGTAGCAAGACTTCCATGAAAAGTATTAAGTCAATCAATCCTCAAGTCATGACTGAAATAATCATTCCTTAGGTTTTAAAGTTGTTTTATCAAAGGATTTTCAATTTGGTTGAAAGCAAAACATATGAAAATAAAGTGCATTGGGCTCAAACCTGACTGTGGACGAAGCCCTTCTATGGAGTAAGAATGAATGAATGAGAGTTGGATCCCCAAGATGGGTGCCCTGGCTACCCTTATATAGAGTTTAGGGCTAGGGCATATACAAAGAAGAAGGTTCTCTTGACTAAAGGGTCGTGAGCCTGAGGGAGGTCCTACTAACTTGGCTTGCAAGCTACACCATCTTGTGGAACACATCTGTGCGTGGTTGTCATCATGGTCTTGTGGCCATGTCATGGCATGGTGAGACATGGTGCTACTGTGCTAGCCATGGCAGCACTGTAGGCATGGTGGTGGTTCACAATAAACATAAGTTCCATATGGACATGTAAAGGTGGTTTTGCTTTGGTCATCTAGATGAATCAGAATCTGGTGATAGCCTAAATACCCATCAAGGAAATAAAAGAAAGAGTGATTTGCTAGTCGCTCCAACATTTCATCAATGAAGGGCAATGGAAAGTGATCTTTCTTGGTTGCCTTGTTAAGTTTTTGGTAGTCAATACACATCCGCCACCTAGTGACGATTCTTTGGGGGTTTAATTCATTCTTTTTATTTTTAACAACAGTCATGCCTCCCTTTTTAGGCACAACTTGAACATGGCTTACTCACTCACTATGCGGCATAGGATAGATGATCCCGACGTTTAGGAGTTTCAAAACTTTCTTTCTTAACAACCTATCTCATCACATTGTTAAGCCTATGTTGGGGCTCCCTCGAAGGTATGAAATCATGATATGTAGGGATACGATGGGTACAAAGAGCAGGGTTGATTCCCTTAAGGTCTTGGAGCGAGTAGCCAAAAGCCGAACAATGCTTTTCTAGGACAGTTAGCAGGCGAAGGGATTCTTCTTGACAAAGTTTATTACTTATGATCACAGGCATTGTTCGCCTAAACGGTCATTTAGCCCATTTAAACATCGTGTAAACGCTACACGGTGGTGCGCCATTTCTGTTTAATCACCCATTTACCCCGTTTAATTGGCCGTTTAGCCCATTTAATGGGACGTTTTGCCTGAATAATGGCTAAACGGTAGGTGACTGACTATTTACCGTTTAGCATTTAGGAAAACACTGATCACAGGAGAATCCTGATCATTATTAAGAAAAGCATATCTAAGACCAGAAGGTAGGGGTTTAAGCTCAATGGTGGGCTTAGGTGGTTCTAGCCAATCATCTAGAGGTTCAGACTCCGTAGGATTTTCTTCTTCCTCCTCGATGAAGAACTGGGCATCATCTTCAAGGTTGGATTCAATCAAGTCATCAAGAGATGCAACCTTAACCTCTTCCAATGGGTCTTCTTCGGGAATTGGCTCACTCTTAGCATTTAGAGAATGAGTAATGGGTATAGAAAGCTTAAAGTTTTTCCCAAGTCTTATATTCAACTTCCCAGTTTGTCTCTCTTGGATAAGTCTTTCAATTGGTTGTCCTATCAACAGGTCAAACTACATAATATCAAAGATAGAAGCTCAAATGAACTTTAGTTCCTTTTACCGGGATAGGGAGGATATAAAGTATTCCCAAACTTGGGAGAGGTATCCTGAAAGATTTTTCAATAACTTTGTTGCTGGTGTTAATGGCATGTGTTTTAATAAATCATGAGCAAAAGATGTAGACATGATGTTAACACCCATGACTAGATTGTAAAGAGCATTCGAAATGAGCTTTATTAATTTGCAACGAATGGATATAGAAGGTGAATTTAAGTGAATCACATCAGAGAAAAGCTCTGATTCTTCTATCCATTCATTGCTTATAATAGATACTAGCTCTTTCGTAGTCTTTTTAAGGAAAGCTTCCTCAGATGGGTCTAAAGGTTCTTCATGCAATGATGATTTCCTAGACTTCTAGGGTCTCCTTATGGTATGGTATTTCAAGGTGTTTCCATATTCATCAAAAGGTCCAACCTCAAATTCAAGTATAAAATCCAAAATTGGAGTTTCCTCCTTTTCCGATGGTTTAGGATTTGGGACAGCTTAAGTTGGTGATGGGTCTAGTAAGGATTTAGGTTCAACTATCTGGGATCCTCCTCTAATGGCTTCTTTTCTACTTCTTCAGGGGTGTTCTCAAATATTTTGGTATGAATGCTTCTCCCCGAATTGGTGGAGACATACAAGAACGAACCTCCTGAAGCTGTATTAAGACGCATTGAGGTTTTCCTAACAAGACCCATATTGGTATTTATTAACATGTCATTTATTTTAAATATCTATATAAATATATGATTGAAAAGGATCTGCAAGCGCATAGAAAATATACCATTATAGCACTTTACCCGAGAGTATTCTAGGTATCGTTATTTATATTTTTAGCACAAGGAAGGTCTAGCATGGACATGTATTTATTACTTATAGTATTGAAGGAGAAATAAACCATAACCAATGTTCTACTCATAACAGGGGTAAGTCATAGGATAATATATATATATGATAAGTATTGATCAATGATAATGATAAATCACTCAGAGTACTCCTTTCTATGGCATTACCATGGTCAGGTAGAATATTAGAGAAATAATTCCTAAGTTATTCTTAATTACAAGTCGAAGCATACATTGATTAGTGCAATTGTACCTAGTAGTCATTGCTAAGATCATCCTCATATCTACACATAAGCGATATTACTAAGGAAGATTAAGAACAGAGCTTGCTCTTCCTTCGTAACCAGACCCTACGTACTGCCTATATTCAAGGAGTGGAATACAAAGGACTCAATGGGAGTGTCACATCCAAGATCTACCACAATGACCCAGAATATAGGGTGTATCCATAGGTAAACAACGTATAAGCACCATGCTTACACAATGTCTACCACCCACCCCGTGTACTTTAGAGTGAGCGCTATACGAACTTATGCATAAACATAATAATAAACTAGTTATACTAAGTATATAATCAAAGTAGACATTGAACATTATAACAAAGAACATGAATAAGATGAATACTAATATTGTCATAACAATTGTACCTAGCATATAAAAATAATGGAGGTACAAAAGAGAGGGGGTACTAAAGATTATACCAAACCACGCTCTTGACATGATGGGAATCCCAGCTGAAGCCTACTTGCCTCCCTATAGACCTAGCCTAACTAGCTATGCCCTAGAATATGGTGGAGGTCTGAGGATGATTGGGGTTTCTATTTTCTCAAATGACTTATGCAATATGCCTCAAGGGGTGGCAGTGGCTGATATATATAGGCCAGAGCATCCAATGTGAGCCCTTGGACCAAACCGAGTTTAAAGGATGATGTAGACGCAACCTAGGAGGCGGTGGAGAAACTGACATTCGAAAGGAGGGGCTGACATGTGGGCCCTAGGGGGTCGGGCGGACTAAAGGTGGGGTCGGACGGCCCCACTTGGCAGCCTTTGCCCCTCTGCCTTGGCATGGAGTCCTCTTGAGTCTTCTAGAATCTTCTGGTGTCCATTTTGCTATGGATAAGCGTGATTAAATCTAACATGTAGGTCCACCTTGATGATTTTATGAATAAACCCTGCAGAAAATACAAATTCACCAAAACTCATGGAATTTGTTAGTTTAACCCCCTAATCCTTCGCTGGTGATTATATTTATTTGATTATTCATGTTATATTGATGGTTTATAATGGTTGTTAACTACCGTCAACACATGGGATGGGCTGGCCCCCTCCTATTATAGCCTCCTCCGCTAGAAGCCAATGTTCTTCTCGCTGATGGTGCCCTGGGATGGTGCCGACCACTAGGAAGAGTTGGAGCTAGATGCATCCATGGAGTAGTAAGGGCTCAAAGTGTTTTACACTCTGACTAAAGAGGTCAGCCCATGTCTTTTGTGTACTGCTTTTGCCTCCCTCCAAGGCGCCAAAACGTCCTTGAAAACCCTCGCTCGTTTTAGATCCTCTATGCTTACATAGAGGTGTACATGTGGATCACAATCAAGACCAACTGATTCAATTAACACTTCAACCGAAACTAACAGTTCAATGATTATGCAGTACTCATACATATTAATCCTGAGGCTTCATTAGTACATATAAACTTCATTAACATAAAAGTTTCATAAATTATAAGACTTAATGTCGGATGGGTAGGCATTTGCTAAGGTACTCAATTTGTTGATGCGGTCCATAAAGCCTAGAGGTAGTGAACCAGTAGTGAAGATGATAGCATCTCCATCTAGAGACACGTTGTGTCTATAAAGTATGTCTACTTCCTATCTAGTCCAGTAAAGCACAAAAATCTCTCTACAAATAGGGTCTTGGATCATTCTTGTCAAATTTTGTGGTCCGAGAAGGTGATGAACAACATGGCTTCAACAATCAATAGTCGGTCCGGGTGAATGCTCCCTCCCCAAGTAGCAAACAACATCATCTAGGGGTCCTGGTGACACCCCTAGCCACCAAAACGCAAGGTTACTCATATTAAAATGGCTTGAAGTAAGACATCTGTTGCAATGAAGAAATTCCTAATATGAATAAAACTAATACATAACCCAAAATCAATTAGAACCAAATGCAAATACGGGGATGACTGAATCCATCTAACCTTCATGTGGCGCTGTCCATGATGACAATGCAAGGTGTTGGAGGTAGGGCAAGTATAGGTGATGGGTCAAAATGAAAATGAAACAATGGGTGGGGAGAATGAAGATGAAGCAACAACGGGTGGGGAGAAATAATGGATTCGTATTGGGGTTTTTTAGTTGGTCGAATTGCCGCCAAGGCACCGATAGGGCCTGAGGGGCGTTGGGAACAGGCCGGGCGCTTCTAGGTTTGTTGCCAAATGGATAGTCCAGATTGATCGGCAGCGCGAACGGATGGCACGGGATAAGTTAAATATTGTGTGTATTAAGTCGACCATTGTCACGCTAATCCAACGCTATAATATGGCAATTGTCAACGGTTAAATTGCTTTTAGATTCTCCTAGAGACAACCGCAACCGTGCATGATAGTTTTTTTTCCTTTTCATTCATTCATTCATATATATACAGAAAAACAAAAAACATTAGTCAAGAGATCAAATCTGTGCACTGGCATTTTGGAAGTAGTATTGGAAAGAACTTGCTTTGCATTTCATATAAAAATGTGGCATTAAAGAGATCAAATTTGCACGAACATAATTTTTTCATTGATTCATTATATATATCTAACATATAAATACAATTTGGACGAGTATATGATTGTACTCGTCTAGAAGCATAATAACTAACCTAAACTATTAAAACTACTTATACTAACTATAATCTACTTAATCTAAATATGCTTCCCTCGCTCGCTTGGGAGGAGGCAAGTCGAAGTCAGAGTTGGAGTAGGAGTCAGAGTCATCAGAGTCAGAGTTAGAGTAGGAGTTGGAGTTTGAGTTGGTGTCGGCATTAGTGTTGGTGTCATCCTCATCCTCCTCCTCTGAGTCCTCCTTCTCGGGTCTCCATGGAGGACTATAATCAGACGACATCTAATCGTCGGAGGAGACGTTCTCCTCGGAGGAGTGGTAGGAAGGCAATTCATCCTCGCTGGACGACGGACTGCTTAGAAACTTGATGGGGTTGTCTAGCATTTTCTTTGTAGATTAGAAGAGAAGAGGATGATGGATAAAGAAGAGGGGTCATTTCAGAGGGCACTGGGCTTGAAGTATATGTAGAATAGTGGGTACATGGCTCTTAGGCTTCAGGCAGCGGAAGTAATGGTGATTTGACGGCCTTGAAAGTTGAGGCAATTCAACACTCATGCTGAATTTACTATCAGTTGACCAAACACTAGTTTAGGGCCGACGGGCAAAATGCGTATCCTAGTCAGCCCAGCTTTTCATGCGACAGAGTAAATGCAACCCCAATACCACTGCCACATCTATCATTAACTCATCTATGGTAGAAGCCTGAACTACCAGTTTCATTCCTAGGAGGCCTCGCTATCAGTTCCAACTGACGGTGGAAGTGTCACACCATTGCTTCTATCGCTACGACAGTGAAAGTAACGATGGTGATAAATCAATCTGTAGTAATGTTAATTGGTTGACTCTTTCATGCATGAGTGCTCGGTCTTTTGTTACGCTACTGGCCACCCCAAGAATAACAATCTAAAAGAACCAATCTATTCTACCTGAATAGGGGCTCAATTGATCTTGCTTGTGATGATCTCCTTCGAATGAGGAGTGAAAATGGTATAGCAATATATCAATCTATAGTAGTGTATCAAAACCTATGCAATAAAGTAATCTATCTAAATGTGCAACTAAATTTTGCTGTGTGTTGCTATCTCTATCCCAAAAATGTTATGCAACCTAGGTTCCAATTCTATTAACTAGCCTAGTAAGCTAAACTAGAAATATAAGCATACAAACTAGGTACACAAATTAAATGTGAAAGCTTAAATGAGATAGAGTGCAAACTCCCATTGATGACTCCTGTATTTTACTAAAGATCAAGAAGCTCATACTTCCCCCTAGTCCTCGTTGGAGCACTCGTAAGGATGCCCTCGCAAGGGCCAAGCTCCTGGTCAGATAACTCCGAGGATAGCCCCAGGGCCTTCCCCATACGCAATTGGGTCTCCGAGATGGCCTCTTCCAAACTTCTCCCCGCAGTCTTCACTATCGAGCTTCTAGCCACATCACTGCGGACCTTATTCCCTTCGGTACATGGTGGTGACCACACCACGAAACGTGATTGGTGTGGTCTTGCAAGACTAAAAGCCCCTCTGAGTATACAACGATGATGCGCACAAGCACCGAGTGGCATGAGATATGTAGACCTCACTAAACACTAGACCTAAACCAAGAGGAAGTGTATTAGCTACTGCTCTAATGAGTCTTAGCACTTCGCAAAACACCTACACTAATCACTGAGTGATTTCACTAAGCACTATGTGGGCAAGAGCACTAAAATAGAGCAACAACTCCTTTGGTATGTCCTTAGCTCCTACTTTTCCCAAATGGCCAGCCAAGGCGGGTATATATATCCCCAAAGCAAAGCTAGCCTTTGGAGGTAGAACATAGATTCTACACACTCAACGAATGGTCTAGTGGGTGTCACTAGAGCAATCCGATGCTCTCTGATAGACTAGTAGCCATTGGTATCTGACTGTTCGAGGTCTTCTGAACTAGTGCAACCTCTAGTGTGGCACCGAGCAATCTAGGTGTGTTGAATCACCCTCCCATCTTTGCTGCAACCATCCCTGAACAAGCAGTCTAGTACGCACTATGGTGCCATCACTTTATTAATCCGGTGAGTCTTCCATCGTTGTGCTCCTTCCCTTGCCAACACCTTGCATTTCGATGCTCCTTTGCACTCTGCACCAGAGCAATTCCGGTGCTCCTATCACACCTACCCTGCTAAATAGTGTGCACTACTATAGATATCATTTGTAGGGGTGGCTCATGGGCACTTGTAGGGGCGGTTTGGCTAGCCTGCCCCTACCAAAGGGTGGCTACAAATCACCAATTTGTAGAGGCAATTCCCAGACCTGCCCCTACAAATCAATTTGTAACATCAGCCACCCCTACAAATCAATTTGTAGGGACGGCTGGTAACACTAGCCACCTCTACAAAATTGATTTCTAGGGGTGGCTATAGTACCAGCCACCCCTATAATACCTATTTGTAGCGGCGGTTCAGTATAGAACCGCCCCTACAGTACATTTTTCCAACAAAAACAATTCAAATTCGACCAAAACATATATAATTCAAATCTGACCACAAGTAGAAGGGCACAAGGTGTTGGTCCTAAGGATTTCTACCTAAGTGAACGTTACAAGTATGTATACAAACATAAATCAGAAAACTAAAATAATTAGGGTGACTAAACACGCCATGAGCTTCGTCTGTGCTCTCCATGAGCTTCGTCGCTTCCTCTTCTTCCTTGATCTGCAAAGAAACATGCCACATTCAATCTTACATTCAGTCTCTAGTGGAATCATCTCTAGTGGAGCATGCCCTACATTCATATGTTTGATCCATTCAAAAACACTCTAAAACCAGTGACTAGATAGCTCTGTATGGCAATGGCATACCCAGGTGAGACTAGTTACGAGAAGCACGGACGGCATCCCAGGGGGCAAATTCTTGAAGCCCTTCAACACTGCAAGTGGCCCGGTAGGCTCAGCTTCAACCTCGCCATTTGCTTTTGTTGGGAGGTTCTTGTTTCCTCTATATGGTACTTCCTTGGCGAAGATTAGGGTTACAACCAAGCATATGACTAGGAACACCTGTTGAAAGACATAAAATGTGTCTCTATTTGCGACATGGGAAAAGCAAAATATTGCACAAATGTTTAGAAGGAATGGTAAAACTTACCACAGCCACTAGAAATGCACCTTTCAGGTTTGCACAGGCCTCACAATAGGTATTTGTTTTGAGGAAGGGAAACCACCTGTATGTGATGATATCAGTAATAATTCAGAATGCACATTTTTTAGTAAACCAATGTTCAGAATAGAAAATCAGATAACATTTATGTAGGAGTGGTGGTGGACTTACTTGTGCCAATTGTTTGTGGAACCAGATGAATAGCCTAGGATGTTTCCTAGCGCCATCCAAGAACAGCAGATTGAGTTAGCTACACTAGGCCCATGATGACCTGTTGAGCAAAGAAAAGTAATTACAAATCAGGTCACAAAGTGCACTTATTGTGTTATGTCATAAGTACTAGCACTGGCTAATCAACAAACTATTAAAAATCTCTGAAATGAATTAGCGAGAAAGTTACCGCACAAATCAGCCATCATAGCACCAGGAAAAACTAGATGGCATGTATTCATTACATCATACTGAAACTAGAGGCATAAGAGCCCTACTAGTTTAATTTAGAAAGACTACTATAGCGGCATCTTGTAATTCCAATTGCCATTATTTTACATAGAAATTAGTCATGAATCCTATCTCAATTCCATTGGCAAATAGGTAGGATTCCTCTAGGCAAAACTATTAATGCAGATTGATGAGGAGAGAGTAATACATACCACTCCTGTAGTTCCGCTAGGTCTATTCACGGCCTCATCTAGAATTATGCCACCACCAACTTTGTCGTTAGTACCTCTAGGGTTGCTAGCATGGTGTCACATCCCCAACTAGGGTCCTGCTGACAAACCCGCTATGCAAGCACAAGCTCTAGTTATCCGATGCGAGAGTGGGGAGGGACAAGCTAGCACAGATGCACGTACCTCTGGGTATAGGGGTGCTACATGCATGGTCGATCTAGGGCGACAACGACCACTAGGCATGGAGTGCCATGCCACATAGTCGATCTAGGAAGGCGGTGGCAAGCCTCCACCTAGATCCATCGTCGGCCAGGGCCTTCACCTGGTCAAGCCACCAACTTGCCAGATCTAGCATCAGGTAGCGCATTCACCAAGCCAAGACAACACCATGCCAGATCTACCGAGGGCCATGCTGAGCGTCTGCTCCCCCCGTGTGGGCTGACTGCTCATCAGATTCGACCTCCGCAGTTAGGGTTTGGGTGCTCGGTTTCGCGCAGCAGGAAGGAAAATGAAGGGGCCAGCATACCTGGGTGCTTGTTGTCGGTGAAGGGCACAACGAAGAACTAGGTACCATGGCGGCGGCATGGCCTACGCGCCGATGGGCGGCCAAACCCTAGGATGGTGTGGCCACTGCTAGGGGCCATCCACCTAGGTCGATGTGCAGTTCGGAGGGGGCCGCGGCGTTTGGTGGAGGCGACCTCGCCTGGGGGGTGATGACGGTGGTCGGCGCTCCCGAGCGTAGCGGCCAGGGGGCACCGTCGTGCCACTAGCAGCCTCGCATGGGGAGCCAGCTGGTGGGGGGCCGACCGGGATGACACGAGACGGGAGGAGGAAGAGGAGGGGGCGGCCGTAGCGGCCGCACCGCGCGCGCCAACGACCATTCGCCCTGTCAGCGTCGGGAGAGCGAGGGAGGGAGATAGTGAAGAAGCCTCTGGAACAACTGAAGCTGAGTATTTATTTGTTGGGCTATTTGATGGCTTCCGTGCAGCATTTGTAGGTGTGGCTGGTTATTGAGCTGCCCCTACAAATCCGACCTATTTGTAGGGGTGGCTCGTATCACTAGCCACCCCTGCTGTTCTATTTGTAGGGGCGGCTGGTTTCTAGGCTCTCGAGCATGCCACTGTAGGGGCGGCTCCATCACCAGCCGCCCCTACAAAAAATTTGCCCCATTGCTGCAAACTATTTTTCACGTAGTGGTGCACGCATAGTCCGGTGCCCATACTTTGCTGCCAATAGACCAATTCGGTGCTGCACAGCAGCCTCCATTTGGCTTCATTTCTTGATAGTTGTCCAATGAAGGTTTTTGCGAGTACATACAACTAATCAAAAAATAGATTGTCTTTAATCTCCCCATATTTATTTCCTAGCAGTCTATATTTATTTGGAATAAATTACCAATTGTTGTATATGTATCTTCATCTTTGTGTTGTACCTTCATGGGCTTTTCATATGTATTTAGTTAAAACATTAGTTATGTAGGATCTTTTATCATCTTTGTGTAAGTTCATGAATTTATATTTTGGCCTTCATCTTTTATTCTTATTAGTCGTCGCATTTTTATCCATGTTTGAAGCTCGAACTGTTGTGCATTGTTTGTATGTGATGAAACAACAATTGTTTCTAGCTCCTAGACTCCACTACTAGCTAGTTTAACAGCATAAATAATTGTTTCAAACATATACCATGGCACTTAAGATGTTGAATTTTCTCTATCACATAATTATATGTATAGTAGTATTACTTTATAAGAAAATAGAGTGCTTGTGGTTAAACTATCAGTATTGAAATGTCATGATATTTCAGTTAAAATGTAGTTTCATATCTAAAGTAACAACTTATAAAATTTATAGTCATAGATTTTAATATAATTCAAAACTGAATTATTAGGGTCTTTGGTATTGGGTTTGTTAAGGTATTCTTTCATGGTTAATAGTGATAGAACTTGGTACACACAAGCATAGATAAAACTTATGTTAACTTAGAATTTAATAGTGATAGAACTTGGTAATTTAGAAACAGTTATAGTATATGATTTTTAATTACTTTTCCAAAAAGCTTATGTTAATGGCCCCGTTCGGCTTATCCAGAAACCGGCTTGTTTGGCTTGTTTTTTCAGCCGGAACAGTGTTTTCCTCTCACAACAATTCAGCCAGAACAGAGTTTTTCAGTCAGTTTCAGCCAAGTTTCAGCAAGTCAAACGGGGCCAATATGTTTTAAACATAGATTGGGGGTATTTTAGGCCCTGAATGGATCCATGCGACTAACAACTAGTCATAGTAGCTCCTATCTGTAAACTAGTGGACTAACAACTAATTCATGACTAGTGGGCTAACAATTAGTCCATCTGTTTGAATCCCTAGGGACTAAAAATTACTGAACTCGTTGTTAGTCCTATGGATCCAAACATGACCTTATTTTAGGAACATGTCAACTTTTGTCAACTTAACTCTTGTCTTTATTTAATATTGACCCCACTACAAAACTTAGTAACTTTGGTACCTCAACTATCAAAATAGTTTAGTTTTGACCCTGAGGCTGTTTGAGTGGTTATCAGGTGGCTTGGTGCCACCTATTATATATACCCTACCACCCCTCTTCTCTCCCTCTCTCTATCACCATTGCTGCCTCCATCCCCCCTTCCCTATTCCCTTTCCCTGTCTCTCTCCCGGCCATACCCAACGTCAACCTTATCCACTCTTAATGCAATTGATCCATAGTGCCGCCAATCATCTTGGAGCCCAAACTGCCACATTCACGGCCAATGCATTGTTGGACTCCACCTACTCATTGGTGTGCCTCACCCCACACACATGCACGTCAATGTAGGCCAAGTTGCTGTCAATGGCCACGCTAGCCACCCTCACCCCACCTGCAGCATCACTTGTTGTCCTCGTGAGTGGACATAGCCTACACGTGCGCCTTGACCCCCAAGAACGACCCTCTATTGTGAGTCACCTCTCTCATGCAATGGCCCGCCATCGCTAACTCCACCATGTCCTACCACCAGGCATGGGCGAGCCAAAACACCATTGATCGTGGTAGGTATGGTCATTTCAAGCTCGACGTGAAGGAGTCGGAAGTCCTTGAATGATCTAACCATATACTCCCTCCGTCCACAAAAGAATATAATTCTCGCTTATCGAGAAGTCAAACAGTATAAACTTTGACTAAAATTATATGAAAGGGTATTAAAATTTATAATGCAAAATATATACCATCAGATTAGTTATAGAATATATTTTCATAATAAATTTATTTGGAGACATACATGCCAATACTATTTACTACAATGTTGGTCAAAGTTAAAAAAGTTTGACCGGCACACATCCCATAATTGTATTCTTTTGTGGAGTGCCTAGATGGGCTTCATGATTCTGTTGAGCACGATGCACGTGATCTATGAGAAGACCCCATGGGCATACACAGTTGGAGAGGATGACACCAACAGGGATAACTCCGAGGAGGAGTGCTCATCAGGGATATGAAGTCAACACAGATGATGACAAAGTCAAGGAGGTAGGATGAGTTCATTGTGGTAGTGGCAGATGAGGAGGAATAGTGGAGGAGCACCTTTATGGTCATTTTGTTGAAAGGACCCTAAGGAATATCCAAAGCTAACCCTAAAATTCGATGTGGCAATGCACAAAAACCATTTCATAAATATTACTGTTGGGTCCAAGTTGATAGGTGGGCCTAAACCACCTAAAAAACATTCAAAATAGGCTCGCTCATGGGGGTCAAAACTATATTGTTTTGATAGTTGAGTTGCCAAAGTTATGTGGCTTTATAGTTGGACATCAAAATTAGACTAAGGAAAGAGTTGATACACAAAATTGAATGTGTTCCTCCACTTTATGTTTTATAGCAACATATATAGATGCAAACTAAAGGGGCTACTTTACATTATCTTTGTTAATAGCAGAGGTGGATAATTTAAAACTAAATTTAGGTTTTACTTTAAATGGTCCCTAATAATGGAAGGGTTTTATAGATTGGATGTAGATCTAGAGGGTTATTTATGTTTTCTCATAATGTCATAAATTATTTTTACAAAATAGAATAAATAGTATTGTCAGTGGCCAGATGTTTCTTGTTATTATGAGAAATTTTAGAATTTATGTTTCTTATAAATCATCTTGTGAGGATTAATGTGGAGGCCTTATTAAGGGCTTCCCCCGTGGGGTGAATTTTAGGGTGGGTTAAAAAATCCTCCCATCCATTTCACACCAAAGCACAGGTCTAAGGCCTGGCCTAGTTCTCACATGGGCAACAAATTATGTTGTGTAAGGGTGGGGCAGGGGTTTTCTCGAGCTACATGAGAAGGTCTTCTTATCAGAATGCGCAGGAGCAACTTTGCCCTCGCCGATCATG
Organism: Miscanthus floridulus; assembly: GCF_019320115.1. Classification (NCBI taxonomy): domain Eukaryota; kingdom Viridiplantae; phylum Streptophyta; class Magnoliopsida; order Poales; family Poaceae; genus Miscanthus; species Miscanthus floridulus. The sequence continues at coordinate 93,733,430 of NC_089581.1, read as the reverse complement.
TTTTTGGTATGTGTTATATTCCATTGCATTGGACCTCATGTGTCTTTGATATATGAACTATACTTGGATTTTTAACTTTTAATCTTATTAATTGTTGAGGTTTATTTTACCCATGTGTTAAGTTGAAACTCTAGTACTTATTGTTTTTATTCAAAATGTCCCTTTTGTATTATATTAAAACACATATTCTAGATCAAGGCTACACTTTTAGTTACTATAATATCATTAATAGTTGTTTTAGCCTAGAACTACACCATGGTACTCAACACATGTTGAATTTGTTATATTAAAAAATTATATGTGTTGAGTGATTAAAATTAAATTATTAGTAACAATATGTGATATGTTTTAGTCTAAATGTATAAACTTATCTAAAGTTCTAACTTACAAATTTTATTGTCATGGAGTACTAACATAATTTAAAATAAATTGTTAGTGGCATTGGTACATGATTTGTTAAGGGAATATTTTTACCATGATCGATAACTATTAAAATAAATATTTATGTGAGTGCATGTATTACTTGGCCTACATGGTGTCACATATCATTTATTTCACCTTTTAATTTAATAAAGGTCAAAGTGTGTAATTGTGAAACATATATAGTGTACTTTTATGGTTATTATTAACCTATTTTTTATAGTAGGTTATATAGGTATTTATATGTAGATTTGGGGGGCATTTAGTTCATTGTTAATATAATAGACGATGTTAATTTAGATATCAATTAAAGGAGTTGCTTTATATCATTTTTAATAATGGTAGATATGGGTAATTAAAAAGCAAATTTAGCGGGTTGTTTTAAATTATCCTTTACACGGTGGGGTAGGTAATTTAGATGCACATTTAGAGAGTTATTTTAAACTATCTTTCATAATGAAAATGTTAGGCTATTTAGATACAACTTTAGGGATGTTTATATTATATTGACCATGTGCCTATTAAAGATTGTGTCAATGACTCATAAGCAGTGGCTTGGTTGAGGGAATGGAATCCACCGAAGTCGTAGCAAAAATGATTCTTCATAGGGCAATTGTCAGTACTTATGGACCTAAACCTGGGTGATCTATCCATGACCAGGATGAAGCTTGGATGAAACTAAGCAGAGGTCCGAATCATGTTGAAGAATCAATGGATAAGTTGTGGTTAGAGGGTGAAATGCCACTTGAAACCAGAGATAGCTGGTTCTCCCTGAAATGCATTGAGGTGCATCAGTTGACTAGACATCTAGGGTAAAGCGCTATTTTGGTAATGGCAAAGGTGTATAATTTTGATGTAAATTTGGGGGATTAATTTATGTATTTTTCATAACAGCTGAGGTGGGTAGTTTTTGAATATTGAATAGATCCAATAGATATTAATGATTGTGATAATTAGAGTTCATCAAATAAAAGATCAGATGTTTCAAATTATTATGAGAAACTTTAGGATTTGCCTTTCTTCCTAGCGTCTCTTGTAAAGATTAATATGATTTCTCTATTTGTGGTCTCAGTTAGTAATATTAAGACATGCGCTTTGATTAGAATTTTTTTAATTGAAATGGTGGAGGTTTGGAATATGCTCTCTATTTTTCATGAAACATTATATCCATCTATTTTGATATATAGTGGTGCTATGAACAATGTTTTAGGTGGAACACATGTACATCTAGCATCAATTATCTTCAAAACAGTGGTTCAACTCTCTGGGCAAAAGGGAGATAATCTGCTTGGTGATGACAGCTTTGGAGATCATCATTCGGGACATCTTTGCTAAAAATGGATGGAAAACAATAATAGACGTTGTTTTGGTTTATTTCCTTTCATTTCTATGTTAGAATAATAGGCAATTTCTATGTCATTTTAATTCCATAATTTAACAGCATGATGATGACATATACAGAAATATTAATCATTGAAATCATGATATCGTTTATATCCATGGTGAAAATACATGCTAGATCATGTATCATGTGAAACATATGAAAAACAGAAACATGTGAAATTGATTCATAAATCATAACAGAGAGAAACTGACATGATATACATCTCAGATTTTCAACAAGCATAAGGCTGCATATGAAGCAACATGACTGTAACGATAAAGCACATATATGGAGCATATATTTGACAGAAACAAACTGGTAAAACTGAACATAGGGAACAAACTAAGAGAGGATGAAACGATCATACCCTCCCGTCCTTGATTCTGAAGTCGACATGCTGTAGGAGAAGAATCCTCGACGAAGAAGACGCCGGTGATCGGGAAGAAGACGAAGACTCTTGGGCAGTCGCGTAGATGCTCTCCAAAAACCTAATTGCCGATCCCCCGTGCAAGGTCCCGAATGACAAGGGCTTCGGAGGCACCTGCCCTCTCGCTCCTCCGTGCGCGCAGAGTTACGAGATGAGAAAAGCTATCGAACAACTGAACTTGTTTCTGGAATGTGCTCTCTCTTTTTAACTGGAGTTGGAAGAAAATAACAAGGGAAGCCGAGAAGCCTCGGAGGCATGCGCCGGGAAGACCGAGAGACTCAGGGAGATCAAGCGTCAGGTCGAGTGGGTGCTAAAATTAACACACCACACCACGCCCGCCTGCCTGCCCGCCCGCCCGCCCGCCTGCCTGCCTGCCTGCCTCGCCTCGCCACGTCATGCCACGCCACACCCCGGCCTGGCCCGAGCCCGAGCCCGGCCAATCCAGTTTCTCAACCTCTCAAATTAGAAGGATCCATTCCAATCATTTAAGTTGAGTCAACGTCCTTTTAACTTCTAATCCAGTACAAATAATAATACACACAATTACAAGCCATAGAGTTATTGATTTATTAGATATATAAATGGGCCTAGCCCATAATAAATCCAACAATCCCCACCAAACTCTAGGGTTTATAACTGTATAGTTCTAGAATCACAATTCTTTGATATACCAGTGTTTCGATGGAGACTGTTAAGTTGAACATCCACCTAGAACAAGAGTTTCACTCAGTCACAACTGAACAATGGACTATGCCTTGAATTGACAGTTTTGTGTGAGGTGAGATTCACTCAAGTCCTTTGCTGGTACTAGGTTGCAACAAGCATCCCCATTGTTTGAAGCATATAAGTCACACTTCTATGCCTTTCATGAGTGTTTAGGGATAACCTAGGGCCCATAGACTGTGACCAGCAGTCTGACTCATATAGGTGTACTTCTCAAAAGATGTTCTGTAGGACAACATCTCATCTTTATTAGACTCTCGAAATACATTAAGGTAAACACCATCTTGCCTTACAGAAAGAAAGATATGCATTAGAGATAGGTTCATAGGGAACTTTCCTCTCAATCTACTTATAGCTTGTTTCACCACTCTACTTCATGGGATCTCCGATCACATAGAGCAGGTTACCACTATAGTAGACTTTCACATGGGTCTCATACCCATCTCTCTCGATGCACTTTCTATCACATTTTGTGATAGTCCCTTAGTGAATTGATCTGCCAGATTATTCGACGTGTGAACATAGTCCAACGTTATAACTTCGGAGGTTTTCAACTTTCTGACAGTCTTTAATCTTCTTTTAACATGCCTTGTGGACTTCATGTTATTCCTGGAACTGTTGACCTTTGTAATCACAGTCTGGTTGTCACAGTTCATTAAAATAGCCGGTATTGGTTTTTCAACTACCGGTAAATCCAACAGGAAATCACGAAGCCACTCGGCCTCAGCTCCAGCAGTGTCTAATGCAGTGAGTTCTGCTTCCATTGTAGACTTCGTTAAGATAGTCTGCTTGCAAGACTTCTAGGAAACAGCGCCACCTGCAAGCAAAAACACATATCCGCTCGTGGCATACAGCTCATCAGCATCAGAAATCCAGTTGGCATCACAATAGCCTTCCAGCACTTTTGGATGTCCAGTATAATGAATACCATAAGTCATAGTACCTTTCAGATAACGCAACACTCTCTCAAGAGCATGCCAGTGATCATCTCCTGGGTTTGACACAAACCGGCTCAGCTTGCTCACAGCATATGAGATGTCAGGCCTTGTCGCACTAGCAAGGTACATGAGTAAGCCAATGATCTGGGAGTATGTCAGTTGATCCCTTGCTATTCTTTGATTTTTCCTCAATAGCACGCTAGGATCATACGGCGTGGGAGCAGGATCACAGTCACTAAAACCAAAGCGACTTAATACATTTTCCACATAGTGGGACTGTAACAGAGTTACCCCACCATCACCTTCTCTAATAAGCTTGATGTTTAAAATAACATTAGCTTCTCCTAAATCTTTCATCTCAAAATTGCTCGACAGAAGTTTCTTTACTTCCATAATCACATTGAGATTTGATCCAAAGATCAGGATGTCATCAACATATAGGCACAGCATAACAGCTTCACCCCCACCATATCGATAATACACACGTGTCAGCTTCATTCACAGAGAAACCGTTAGATGTTAAAGTATTATCAAACCTTTCATGCCATTGCTTTGGTGCTTGTTTTAGGCCATATAATGATTTTAACAACCTGCACACCTTGTTCTCCTAACCATATGCAATGAACCCTTCTGGCTGATCCATATAGATCTCCTCTTCTAACTCTCCATTCAGGAAAGCTATCTTAATATCCATCTGATGAATGATAAGACCATAAGAGGCAGCCACGGCAATTAAGGTGCAAATTGTAGTCAATCGAGCAACTGGTGAATAGGTATCAAAGAAATCTTTACCCTCTTTTTGGGTATATCCTTTGGCCACAAGCCTTGCCTTGTACCTCTCAATTGTACCATCAGGCCTAAGCTTTTTCTTGAAAATCCATTTGCAACCTATAGGTTGACAACCATAAGGATGGTCAACGACCTCCCAAGTTCCATTAGACATAATAGAATCCATCTCACTCCTTACTACTTCCTTCCACAAGTCAGCATTAGGAGAAGAATATGCCTCTCTAATGGTGGTTGGTATGTCTTCCACAAGGTACACTAAATAGTCATCACCAAAGGATTTTGCAACCCTCTGTCTCTTGCTCTTTCGAGTGACTATAGTGTCATCCTCCTCAGGGATGTGCACATGAGAATCTTCAGCATGATCTATTGGAATAGACAGTTCATGTTCATGGGGAATTATAGTCTCATGACTTGTTTCACTAGGTGTATTCTTCATTGGAAATTCATTCTCAAAAAATGTAGCATCTCTAGATTCCATGATTGTATCAACATACATATCAGGAACTTCAGATTTTATAATTAAGAACCTATAACCAATGCTATGAAATGCATAACCAAGGAAAATACAATCAACAGTTTTAGGCCCAAGTTTATGCTTTTTGTTGATTGGCATGTTTACTTTAGCCAAGAAACCCCAAGTGTGCAAATATGCGAGATTTAATCTTCTCTTTTCCCATTCCTCAAATGGTGTGATCTCTTTGTTCTTTGTTGGAACTCTGTTCAGGACATGACATGCTGTCAAAATCGCCTCACCCCACCATTCCTTGGATAATCCTGCTGTACTCAACATGGCATTCACTAACTCTGTTAGAGTGCGGTTTTTCCTTTCAGCAATCCCATTGGATTGCGGTGAGAATGGCGGTGTCCTCTCATGAACAATACCATGTTTCACACAAAACTCATCGAAGACATTAGAGAAATATTCTCCACCTCTATCGGACCTTAACTGCTTTATTTTCCTCTCAAGTTGGTTCTCAACTTCAGCTTTATAGGTCTTAAAATAATTAAATGCTTCATCCTTTGTTTTTAAGAGATACACATAGCAAAACCTGGTGGAGTCATCTATAAACATGATGAAGTATCTTTTATTGCCTTTAGTCAAAATTCCATTCATTTCGCACAAATCAGAATGTAGAGGTGCTAAATTCCTCGCCTCAGCAGCCTTGTGAGGCTTGCGGGGTTGTTTTGATTCAACACATACATGGCACTTAGACTTTTTGACCAAATTGAATTTAGGAATTAAATTTAGATTTGCTAACCGCATAAGACAGCCAAAACTTGCATGATAGAAACGTGAATGCCATAAATCCGACTCATCAGAAATATTAACACAATTCACCATTTTATTACACACATCATGCATTGATAAGCGGAACAAGCCTCTGCAATCATATCCTTTACCAACGAAGGAACCATGTTTCGACACAACACATTTATTCAACTCTAGAACAATTTTGTAGCCATCTCAACATAGCATAGACGCACTAACAAGATTCTTCTTGATGGAGGGCACATGCTGCACGCTCTTCAATGGCACCGTATTTCCCGAAGTAAACTTCAGAATGACCGTACCAACACCAAGAACATGAGCATGCGACCCATTTCCCATCAACAAGGCGCTAGACCTCTCGACCTGGTAGGAAGAAAACAGAGAAACATCAGCACACACATGAATATTTGCACCACTATCCATCCACCACTCAGGTGAATTACATACTGAAAGAACAAATGGTAAAGAATTACCATACCCAGTTGCTCCTTCTCCAGTATCAGTAGTGACAACATTTGCTGATTTCATTTCCTGCTTGAACTTGCGCTCAGGACACTCACTTGCCCAGTATTGTTCACTGCCACAAACAAAGCAGCCTCCATCTCTCTTGTTGTTCTTCTTCTTTTTAAACTGTGCTGTTTGAACAGGCTTAGTTGTGTTCTCTTGCTTGTTCTAGTTTTTCTTCTTTTTATACTTGCGAAATCCAGAGTTTCTCTTCTGTACCACATTAGTAGTAGAGGTCTCAACATTCTTTCCATTGTCCTTTGCTCTTGCTCTCTCCTCAACATCAAGAGTACCAATGAGCTCTTCAACATTGAACTCATGTCTCTTATGTTTGAGTGAGGTAGCAAAGTCCTTCCAAGAAGGTGGTAACTTGGCGATTATACCGCCAGCCACAAACTTGTCAGGTAAGACACATGGAAAGAGCTCAAGTTCCTTAGCTAGTGCCTGAATCTCATGAGCCTGTTCCACTACAGATCGGTTCTCAACCATCTTGTAGTCATACAGCTGTTCCATGAGATACAACTCGCTACCAGCATCGGTAACTCCAAACTTTCCCACAAGTGCATCCCACAGCTCTTTCCCTGTAGGAAGGATGATATAGTTTTTCTGGAATTTTGGATCAAGTGCGCTAATCACTACACCTCGAAAGAGGTTGTCATCAGCCTTAAACTTAGCCTCATCCTCAGGAGGCAAGTTAGCAGGTTTGCCATCAGAGATGTGATAACATGACATTGCAGTGAGCCACAATTCCATCTTAGCTTTCCAAACCAAGAAGTTTTTACCATCAAAAGGATCAGGCTTTAACACAGCAGCAAAACCTCTGATAGAAAAATGCCTATAATTAGGTTTTTGGATTGTTAGAATAATAGGCAATTTCCATGTCATTTTAATTCCATAATTTAACAGCATGATGATGACACATACAGAAATATTAATCATTGAAATCATGATATCGTTTATATCCATGGTGAAAATACATGCTAGATCATGTATCATGTGAAACATATGAAAAACAGAAACATGTGAAATTGATTCATAAATCATAACATAGAGAAACTGGTATGATATACATCTCAGATTTTCAACAAGCATAAGGCTACATATGAAGCAACATGACTGTAACGATAAAGCACATATATGCAGCATATATTTAACAGAAACAAACTGGTAAAACTGAACATAGGGAACAAACTGAGAGAGGATGAAACGATCATACCCTCCCGTCCGTGATTCCGAAGCGACATGCTGTAGGAGAAGAATCCTCGACGAAGAAGACGCCGGTGATCGGGAAGAAGACGAAGACTCTTGGGTAGTCGCGTAGACGCTCCCCAAAAACCTAATTGCCGATCCCCCGTGCAAGGTCCCGAACGACAAGGGCTTCGGAGGCATCTGCCCTCTCGCTCCTCCGTGCGCGCAGAGTTACGAGATGAGGAAAGCTATCGAACAACTGAACTCGTTTCTGGAATGTGCTCTCTCTTTTTAACTGGAGTTGGAAGAAAATAACAAGGGAAGCCGAGAAGCCTCGGAGGCATGCGCCAGGAAGACCGAGAGACTAAGGGAGATCAAGCGTCAGCGTCAGGTCGAGTGGGTGCTAAAAATTAACATCACGCCCGCCTCGCCACGCCACGCCACGCCACGCCCCGAGCCCGAGCCCGGCCGGCGGCGGCGGCGCGCGCACGTGTGGCACGCCCTTGTCCGTTTCTCAACCTCTCAAATTAGAAGGATCCATTCCAATCATTTAAGTTGAGTCAATGTCCTTTTAACTTCCAATCCGGTATAAATAATAATACATACAATTACAAGCCATAGAGTTATTGATTTATTAGATATATAAATGGGCCTAGCCCATAATAAATCTAACAATCTATGCTTGTGCGTCTTTTGGCTCTTGTGGTTGTCAAGAACCGAAAACATTATAAAGATTTGATTGTATGTGATCGCAGAGGCCAGCACTTTTCTGTAATTAAGAAAAGTACATTGTTCGATTCAAGAGTTTATTAAAAAAAAAGTACATTTTATTTCAATTCAAGAATTTTCATTAACCAGTATTTCTTCGGTTAGAGCAGCGGCATCCACCACATGGTACATACTTGCATATGTGTATATAGGCTTTTGTTTGTGAAAACGACGCCAACTCGCAGAGCATTCCGTGCAAAACAGCAACAGCAGCTTACTGCAACCAATTCCTCATGCACGACGCCACCGAAAAAAAAACACTACTAAGAAAACCATTTCTAGGGATGACTGGTAAGCCTTTACAGGGGCGGTTTGCTCAGCCGCCCCTACCGAACCGTCTCTACAAATCATGTATTTGTAGGGGCGGTTCCCAGGGCGCCCCTACAAACCGATTTGTAGGGGCGGCTGGTGTTTTCAGTCGTCCCTACAAATCAATTTGTAGGGGCGGCTCGTATTACCAGTCGCCCCTACAAATCGATTTGTAGGGGTGGCATGTATTATCAGTCGCCCCTACAAATTGATTTCCCGCAAAAAAAATTCAAATTTACAATTCAAAATCGCGTTGCCAAATGTCCCGCGACCAACGTTCCGAACCACGTTCGTGTTGCCGAACGCCCCACGACCAACGTTTCGAACCGCGTTCGCGTTGCCGAACGCCCCGCGACCAACGTTTCAAACCGCGTTTGCGTTGCCGAATGCCCCGCGACCGTGACTACAAGCGAGTATTATATAAACTACAATTACAAGTTCAATTCACAAGAATATATACAATCCATCATTAAATATACAAATTCCATACATATTGTTATCAACGTCCTAGAGCTAGCCTTTTAGTCTCACAAAGGTGTTGGTACTGAGGATTTGTACCTAAGTTAGACTCTCGGTCATGGTACGCGCCTCTTACATGTACAATCTGGTCCAATATGAAGTTGTAAAGGTCGTCGACGAGCTCTAAGAGTTGGTCATCTTTGTATAGGTCTCTTTTCATTCATTTCTCTTCTCTCTACTACAAGAGAACAAGTTTCGGTTTAGTATTTCATACCATGTACGAATTTTTTATACTACGGGTGAAGAGGTTCAAACTTACCCTTAAGGGGTCTCTTGTAGGCACCAGTGTTACTCATCATAGAACATATATAGTATCCACAATGTACACTCTCAGGCTTCTGCTTGGGGCACTGTGTGTTTTGCATATGAAAATGTTAAGTAATGCTTTTGACAGCCATGTATCGGAGTACTGAAGAAGTAAGTTACACTTACCGCATATAGTGTTTTTATAGCCAGCTTTCCCTTCCTTGCTGGATCATGCCTTCCATAATGATTAGTGACATAGAACCTAAATGTTCTGTTCGAATTATTTTAGCAAATACAACTGGTTAGAATCCAAAAGTGAACGTTACAAGTATGTATACAAACATATAAGCTAATGAGGATTGTCGATATGTATACGTCTTGAGAATCGATATGAAGTTTTTGTATGTCACCAGGTCCCTATCTATTGAATCAAAGACCCATGCCATGCTCCTCCCGACATCGACGGCTATACAAATACAGTGGTTGCTGCATGGATTTAATCATAGAACTAGATAAGCTCTTTTGCATCGAATAAAATATATCGAACAAAGCTTTAAGTATAGAGTTGAACTTACTCGAAGTTGTATGGTAGCCATATAGTAGAGTGTTGTTGGAGATTTTTGAAAGCTAGGGCAATGTATGCCGCAACCTTAAGGGACTCTTCTCTTAGTTTCGTCATACGAATGCGCTCTTTCTCTCGAAGAGTCTTTGTAGCAGCTAGCTTTTTGGCATCCAGTGTCAACCGTTTAGGGTAATTAAAATTTGTCTGGGCTATAGCTTGAGGGTCTAGATACCCGGCTTTCACACTTGGCATTTGTTTGACAATGTGCACTTACATTCTATAAATCACGGTTAGTTACAACAAAATTCAAAGATTACATTCATATCATATCAAGAGGACAAGGACTTATAGGCACCACGTGCGAATTAGATTCATCTCCATTTCTCCTAGGTGAAAGCATGTGTGCATATCATTGAAGTCAAAGACAATTTTCCATAGATGACGTGTATGTTTTTCACCATTCTGTACACGTGTTCTCCGTTATGACGTCTCTCCGAAGGAGGTTCAATCTCCGGGCGTTGTCATAAAATCTAAAGAACAATTTGTTGCGGTACTTGTGACTTGTCTTTAAAAAGCGTTGGTTCCTTAGGTAAACTATCTTCTTGGATGCATCTAGGTACACCCATGTAGTACTATCCAAGCAAACCAAGCATCCCGTCTTTCCTTTGATCTATCCAGACAAAGCAAACAGCGCGGGATAATTATTGGTAGTAATAAATATTATTGCTCTACATATGAAGTCCTCCTTTTGGAATGCATCGTACATCTGCTCCCCATACCTCTATAGCCTCTCCATTTCTTGCATCAAAGGCTTGAGGAACACGTCTATATCAATGCCTGGTTGTTTAGGGCCAGAAATGAGAATAGTGAGGAGAAGGTACTTTCTCTTCTGATACAACTATGTTAGGATGTTGTACATGGTCAAGATCACTAGTCATATGTTGTTGTCGCTCATCCTCTTATTGAAGAGATTCATTCCATCGGTGCTCAAGCCAAATCATACATTCCTTGAGTCATCGCTGAATTCTTTGTGCTTCTCATCAAACCTTTGCCACTGACTACAATCAGCCGGGTGTGCAATCTTATCATCATCCACCTTGCGCTCATCATCCCACCATGTCATGAGTGCGGCTTCTTTAGGGTTTAGGAAGATACGTCTCAAGCGATCGGTCACTGGCAGGTACCACATTACCAAGGCAAGAATTCTTCTCTGCTTTGCATCGTTGCCTAATGGAGTGTCCTCTAAGAGCTGAGATTCTTGTACCACCTTTTTTGTACCCTTCTTATTTCTCTTTTTCCCGGTGGAGGGTTTGTCCCCACCGTAAAGATCATTGTTCTTGTACCGGCTGGCCCCACACTGGGGTCATTTATTTAGTGACTTGAATGTTTCGCCACGAAAAAGTATACAGTGGTTGGGGCATGCATGGATTTTTTTCAACCCCAATTGTCAATGGACTTATGACCTTCTTCGCTTGGTATGTGTTGGCGGAAACTGAGTTTGGTTGTGGCAGCACCCATGACAGAAGATGCAATAGATCATTGAAACTATAGTCTAACCAGCCGTACTTAGCCTTCAGGATGAGCAGCTCAAGTACAAAACGTAGCAATGTCCAATGTGTCAGACAGCCCTTTTCAACAGCATATACAGTCTCCTTCGATGCTTTTGTCACCCTTTCTAAATTTTCTAGACCTTTCGGACTATTTAGTAAAATCTCTAGTCTAAGGGCTCAAATCATGTCCTCTAAATCTTCTTCATCCCTGACACGTGCTCTACCATCATTATTAGCACTACCTTCGTCGTTATCATCCCAACCACCAGCATCACCATCTTGTTCATTACCAAACTCGAAATTCATTCGTGCATCAAGCTTTGCTGAATATTGCGATAGGGATTCTATGGTTTCGTCGTCGTATTCCTCCTCATCCTCGTCGTTAACAATAACCGTTTCAACATGATGAATCCACACTGTGTAGTCCTCAATAAATCCTCGCATAATCAAATGTAATCTGATGATAGTCACATCTGTCCATGCCATATGGTTCTTGCAATCTTTATAGGGACAAATAATTGTATCCTAATTCTCTTTCAATACCGTTGCATGCTTCTTTACAGCTTCAATAAATTTATTCACCTCTTCACGGAAACCTACCTTGAACCTTAACGAACCATACATCCAAGAGTTCCTGTACTCCATCTTTTACGACAACAACAAAATAAATATTAAAGGACTAATTATTCAGATATATATAAAAATAAATCAAATTAATAATTACTTGAGAATAATTGTATATACTTCAGGTATATATGAATATAAATCTAATATAATTACATGAAGCATACAACCACACCATGGTAAAGGAAAATTAAGTAATGGCCCATTTATCCATAAATAATTAAAATACATATTTATTGATTACAATAAACAATTTCAAAGACAACAATTATACTTTACCCAATATCTTTCATACAAACCCTAGTCCAATTTCATCAAACATAAATTTATAAAAATAAAATTAATAAAAAAACCAAACGCTAGATTTAGATCCACATGCACATGAAACATCCATAAAACTAACTAATTGTTCACTAAAATCAAGAAACATGGACCAAATAAGGGTATGATCTTGTTTCCCTCTCTAATTTGTCCTAGTACATTTAAAACTTAGGTCTAATTTACTTCATAAGTAGCTCAAGCACCATAGAAAAGAGAAAAAAATAAAACTCTAATTACTCACTAACCAACCATTAAAACTTCAAAAAAATGTGGAATAGCATTTTTTACCTTCTACAACCTCTCCACCAAAGGATTTGAGAACAAACCTTCCTCTCTTAGTAGAGCAATTTTTGGGAGGTGTCCAAGGCCTCTCCACCTTTCTTTCATGGATTGGAGTGAGTGACCCGAGGAGGAAGAAGGTGCTGCAGCTGTATTATATGTGGGTCATTTGTAGGGGCGGCTGGTGTCTGGGCACCCGAGCACGCCACTGTAGGAGTGGCTCCATCACCAGTCGTTCCTATAAAAAAAATTAAACTATTGCTAAAAATCGTTTTTTTACATAGTGCAAGCACAGGCCTGGACAGGTGACACATTGATCGTCCAATGCTAATTTTCTTGTGTGCTGGTTTGTGGTTGCACGGTTACATTACATCATGAGAGGATGGCGTCCCAGTCGATTTCCAACGACGGGTACATGCGGAGCGCGACGCCGTCAGCCTCATCCCACGGCGCCTCCGAGAAGTCCAGCTCCTGCATATCCGGCAGTGGCGTCGCCTTAGCGGCCAACGACGACGACCCGGTGGACGATGGAGGGAGGCCTGCGCCGTCGGTCGTTGCCATGGTGGTCGTGAGGCCTCCGAGCCAAAGCCGCAGCCTTGCTCGTTCTTGATATCCGGGCTCTCGGGTCGCGGCGAGGCGGTCGGCGGCGCGGATGCCACGGCTTGGAGCTTGGCATCGACGGTCGGGTGGAGCGGCGGTGCGAGGTGCCTACCGCCTAGCCGGAGCTCCGAGAAGTTGAGGCGGGCGGCATCGCCGCGCAGCCAGAACGCGGCGCCGTCGTAGGCAAGCGCGGCCTCCTCGGCGGTGTCGTATGTGCCGAGCCACAGGCGTGTCCGGTTGCGCGGCAGCCTGATCTCCGCCACCCACTTGCCCCAGTGCCGCTGACGCACGCCGCGGTACAGCTTCGTCGTCATCGAGGGTGCCGACGCGCCCAGACCGCGGTACGGCTTCATCACGCGCGGCGCCGGTCCCAAGCGCCCGCCGACGCGGTAGTAGCAATAGCAAGCCGCCTGCGCCGGCGTGATGAGGTGGTAGCACCTGCTTCTGCTGGCGCCGACGATAGCCATGGCTTGGCCCTGCTCGGTGTCCACCATGATTGGAGTTGGAGCAGCTTGCACTGGGGTGGCTAGGGAGTGGATTAGCTCTCTGTACTGCACGGCGCCGAGTGGCGACGGAGTACTGGCAGTAGCTTGAAGGCGGCGCCATTCCCTGTGATCCATGGCCGTAGTCATGGCTTCTTGGATCACTCAGGAATAAGAATAACTATGCAGGAAACCAAGAATTAGCTAGTTCTTGGCCGTCTGGTTCATATATGGATTCTTTTGGATGTTTATAAGAACTAGCCATTGCTGCCCGCGCTTCGCTGCGGGTGATGTGCTTGGTATAGGTGGCTCATATGTTTAATATGTTCCTCATCGCGTTGGTACAAAAGGTTGGTCTATTTGGTACATTAAACGGGTAAATACGGGAAGGAAATATAACATGGCTTTTTTCATTACAATGTTGTAAACGAACATAGAGGTTGGTTGTCATTACATAGTGCCTATTGTAGGCCAGCAAATCAATGACATGTTAGTGGAAAGAAGTATTTGATGGAGTTGGACTCAAGCAACTAAGACACTTAGATTCAAAGCACAACATTGGCTAGGATTGCATTATAGGTGAAAAGAGCAAAAACTACAACACAAGGCCCCGTTCGCGTGCCCTTAAACCCAGCTTGATCCGCTTCTTTTTTCATCCAGAATAGTGTTTTTCTCTCACAAATTCCTCCAGATTCATCCAAATTCCTCCAGAATTCCTCCAAGCGAAACGTGAGGGTTTACAAAAGAGTGAATTAGGATCCACTTTTCTTAGGCAAAACTACAACACATTTCGTAAATCTAGAATCACACGAAAGACTACACGGCGTCGAACACTAAATTACACCGGGATTTAAAGTTACATGGTTAAGAGCAACCTAGTATAACCAAGGCTTAGTCCAGAAGTTGGGATAGACGAGGGCAATGGAGAAACAACAAGATAATGATTATCCAAAACATGGCGTATGACCAACAGATCCAGAAACAGGAGACTGAGAAGTAAAACATCGTTAACCCTAAGACCAAACTAACCAACGGTAGACTTGAACTTCTTTGAAAACCAGATCCTTTCTTCTCAGATTACACCATCACCTCTGTCAGACGAACCTAGTTCCACAATGACGACTGGATCTCTTAGCTCTGCTTCAGATTCGAGAGGGATGAGGATGAAGGAGAAGAGGAAGGACCAAGGGCATCTTATAGTGGCGAACGTAGATAGGGCGCAGCGCACCGAAAGTGGAGATGGCATGGATGGGATACACTGCTGGTTCACATTGTGGGGATACAGTCGGCCATGGCGTGCTTCCTACGCAAGCGAGCGGAGGGGGGATAAAGGAGAGGAGAGAGGGTTCGCTCGATGAGGGAGGCGTGCAGGCGGCCTTGTCCCCAAAAGAAGAAAGAAGGGAGGAGGGTCCGGTACGGGGACGAGGGCGAGTGTCAAAAGTGGACCGGAGGACGGGAAAAGTAGAAGCGCACAGTGCACGAGGACGGCGAGTGCGGCATGATGTCGTGGCCATGAGAGGACAAGGTGCTAACGGGCCCGACACCGATGGCGTCCGCAGGGAACATGGTGACAGTGACCCGACGTGCGTAGTGTGGTCGAGCTGGGCACAGTGCTTGGGACTTGACATCCACTCAGGCTTTTCTAAGCACTCCCTACTATCCAAGACTAACTTTTCCTAGGTGTTCTTCTTTCCTTCCCTTCCTTGTCCACAATATGCGCCAACCTTTGTATGAAGTGAGATCGCAACATCTTTTCAGAATTATCTGAACCATGAGGATGCCAGTGACCTCTGTTCAGGCATGGCTCCCTTTGCTTTGCTCTGTTGTCTATCTATACCACACCCTGATACCCACATCTTTTTTTACCTTTTTTCGGTAAAACTATACCGTACTCGAGTGTTTCTCGAGCGGTGAGCACTCGATTTTCTACGGGTACGATCCAGAACCGATCCAGCACGGACAGCCTCCCGCGCCTGTGCACGACGCGTGCTCTGGAGTCCCGCGCGCGTCGCCCCGAGGTGCATGGTCTGGTCCGCCTCTGCACCGACCAATTGCAGGTGCATGCATGGTGTGCTGTGGCGTGGTAGACCAGACCAGGGTCACCCGCTGCCATCAATCACCTTGCCCGCTGCATGAACCTATGCATGCATAACTATTTGTAGCGGTAGAGAAGTTTGACTTAGAAAAAAAGCAAAATAAATTTGGTCATGGTAGAGAAGTATAGGTTTCAGACTCTCGGAATGTCATCATGGAACAGTTTACTTCTAAAAACTGACACAATAGATTACTTCTAAAAACTGATACTAATAAAATACACTATAAACATCAATATAAGGAACAGCTCGATACAGCAGTGGCAACCTAAACAGCCTTCGAAGGAACAGATTAGCTGCATGAATGGCAACTAAAATGCATCTATGATACAGCAGAACACAATGCATGCGCGATGGTAAACCTTATATAGTTAATACCTGGCGAGGAATAAAGCAGCGAGAACCAAGATAGTGCTGAAGCAGAAGCATGTACAATGGAATAGCAAGGCGGGTAACTGTCATGCCTAAAATATATTGCGGGTGCAGAGGTTTTCTTGTGTCCCTGATGACACTTGTCATAATTTGAGGTACCCAAAAGGAGTACATCAGGAGAAGAAGTGGGCGTAAGAAATTGTGCAGCTCATACATTAGAAGGATTCCTCCCAAAAGAATGACATCTGCATAGCACAAAGCAAATTAAAGAATACCTTAAAGTTGGATAAGAAAAAAGTAAAAATTTGTACCGTATGTGGAAGATGCAAACAAGCTCACATCTCTTGAAATAATGACATACTACTATAAGTTCTTTCAAGTGTTTTTTCCCTTGGTGGGGAGGGGGTAAGATATCTTGTATCAAGTTAACAAAGGAAATGAACACTCTAAAAGCTCTAACAGAATATCCAGGTTTCCATTTATAGCAAGCACCAAGTACTTCACCTACCAACTAAAACATGGGTAAATGTGATTTACATGCAGCAGGTAAGGGTGCAACAAAGGTATGCTGTAGACAAGAACCAGCTAACAGGGGAAAGGTCAGATTGATTGCACATGTAAGTTCTAATAGAAACAAATGTATGGCAAGAAGCATGCCACCACTCTGTATGCAAACTATGTTGATTAGGATTCATTCCAATCGGCGTGATTCTTAGTGAAAAGAAACCAAATGAGCATAGTTACTACTTACAAAAGCGGCTGTAAAGTACAGACAGCTCTCGCCTCATTATCTCCCAACCTTCTCCACTGTTTAAAGGACTACTTGCTTTCCATATGGCGAGAAGGTACCTCATTTCAAAAATAGAAAATACAACAAATTTGAAGAATGCAGCCGTTGCGAAGGCGTTAAAGATTGACTCTGTAGAAAGTTAAACACATAAGAGTGTTATTCGAGTAAATTATAATCACAATGCAGAAGTGGTAATAAAAGTTAAGCAGGCCAATACTCCCTCCATGTCCCAATATAGTTCACTTTAGCTTTGTCCTATGCCAAATTTCTCTAACTTTGACCAGGTTTTTAGAATAATGCATTGAGTGACTGACCAGAAGGGAACTGAACATTGAAGAAAATATAACCAAATATAGACCACAAAGGCACAAATTCTTGAACAAAAAAAACTGAAATCCTACTTGGTCATGTTTTAGTTTATTAGCAGATGTTACAAGTCAGAGAACAGAGCACAAACAAATTATGCAAGTCACAGTACTCACCAACCAATATCCCAGCAGTCAGGTGAAGTAGACAGAGATATGCATCCATGATAACTTGTTGGCCAATCATTAAAATAGAAACCTTAGCAGCTCCCTGTAAGCAATACATAAGCAACCCAAGCAAATGAGCTTGGAAGCCATGTAATGCAAGTGGTTTTGTTTTACTAAATGTTTCACAAAGGGAAAAGAAGCGCTTACGGATTGAGTGTTGCTATGCTCCATTTGTCTAATCAGCAGCAAAACTTGAAGGAAAGAGATCTACCATACCCTAGTTAAGGAATTCACAGACTGGACAGACCAATAAAGATAAAACCAACATAAAAAACAGGCACAGAGGATACAAAAGTGACCATCAATGTGTAGCTAACTGCTTTGTTGTAATAAACTTCAACATTCAAAGAAGTTGCATTCAATAAGATAGGAGAGAAGCATTCCCCATCATCATGGACAGCTGGACTCTCCACCAAACCCTCCAAACGGTACTTCTCGTGTTCTCCATCTAGCTAAACAAAAAGTTTTTACAAAAGCACATACTGTTTCAGCTGTAACTGAATATGAGGAAATTACCAACTAACAGTTTAGTATTGCCACATGTAAATTATGATGAAACACAACAAATTGATTGTGGAATAAAGGAATTACATACCATTTGGGTTAGATGACACACGAACAACCTTAGCAGCTATTTCTGTGTTGCAATGTTTCTCCATGTCATATGTGAGAGCTGATAAGGTGGAAATAACACACATCAAAAATTGCAGGAGGCGATATATAGTATTTGAGTGTACAATTTGAATCTTACAATTCTTCCTTTGGCTCTTCTCTTCAGAAGATTCTTGGAACACTTGAGAGGAGAAAATCCGCAGCTGTTACAAATCAACCAAGTAAAAGTATATTTCATAAACATGCTCATTAATTATAAGAGATCTTCTGGGTACTAGATAAATGCACATTTGATTTGAAGACAACTTAGACAAAGGTATGATGGATACCAAGAAGCTTGTGAAAACTCAGGAAGCAAAAACAGAATTTTGAATGATACATTATGAAATAATATCCATATGTACTACTCATCAAAAACAAAACAAGCTAAATTTGTGAGCTTACCAAATGGTATGGATTTGACAAAAAGTAATCCTCTTCCTGAAGTGGTTCACCATCTGCGCCACTAAAAAGTAAAAAGGACAAAATAAAGTTTCACTAGGTCATACAACAAAAGGAGGGCGTCTAAAATATTTATATTTAACAAGAAACTTTCCACGGGAGAATGAAATTCAAACAGACCTTCAGTTACAAAGAGAAAATAAGGCAGTTACCTGTTTGCTACCATGCGGAGTTGTCTAAAAGGCCATATGTACACTCCTTCTAACCTTATTTGAGCCACTCCACCATCGTGGGCATTGTCAATGACATCATGGAATGTAATTGAACCCTGAACATGTAAGGAAAGTAACCAGTGAGTACAACATACTGAGGAAAAGGATCAATCTTGCAACAACATCCATAATCATAGTTAGCTCAAGGGTTGGTCACCAGCACCCGCTTCCTCTCCTCCTCCCCCGCCATTTGCACAAAAAACAATCAGATTCATCACATTTGCACAAAAAACAATTAGATTCATCGTGAAAACAAAATTTCTGAAATCAAGCACATCAGTAGCAGTTGAGAGAGAGACAGAGAAAGAGAGAGAGCCGATGCTCTTCAGATCCATGATGGGAGATGCTATTCGCAAAAAGAAAAGACAGAATCTGCTCCTCCGTTGGCCACCAGAGACCCAGGACGCCGGATCTTGCTACCGGGGGAGAACCAGGACGACACCGCCATCGCTGTTGTGGTGCAGCCATGCAGGGCCACTACCGGTCGCCGGGGAGCCATGCCGTCCTGGTTGAGAACGCGATTCGATGACACCGCCGCCAGAGGAGACCACGCCACCAGGGAACGCCGAGCGCACGGGCCTGGGCATGCCATCGCAGAAGAGGAGGAGCAGCTTCGGAGCGCTGGCCACCTGCCGCCGATGCGTCCGGCCTCCTGCGGGGGAAGCCGGGGGATCCGCCCATCAGTGCGGCCACCAACCACGGCACGTAGACGCAGAGACGCCACCGGCAGCGTGAGGGCCGCTGACACCATCGATGGGGTGGAGGATGAAGGCCGGAGCTCGAAGAGGATCAATCCACGGCGCCCCTGCAAGGATCCTCCTCATCACCGGAGGGAGCAAACTTTGTAACTCTTCTTTTATCAATAAAAATTAGTGAGGCTCGTGGTAATTGATTCAAAATAAATTTTGTTGTGCATCGTACAAGCTACTTGTTCTGCATTTCTAAAAATGTATCAGGCCCAATTAGTAGTTATCTCTAGGAGAGGCTCCACTAAACTGTACCGAACGAGGATCCTCACTCTCTATAAAGGGTACACCAACTTTAGAAGTTGTACAGCAAGAGTTTAACTTTCTAATCATGTGGCGTAAGAAAAAAAATGTGGAAGGGATGTATAGTACACCTCTAATCTTTCCAAAGTGCATCCTCAAAGGTGTAGTAATTAACAAAAGGGCGGAGAGCCTATATGATTAAGAAAATACAGATTTCACCCCCCAAAAAAAAAGGCATACAGATTTATTTGATCCCTATGCATCAATCAGCCACCTGCATCTAAATGGAAACACATGTATCTTGTACCTGTCATGCAGCAATCCACTGAATCATGCTCTTGATTCCAGGGTTTCCACCAAAAGCACCACAACCCCAATTTCCTGTTGAAACTCCTATGTACTCATTGGAATTGATACTTGGAAAGTCACCCTTGTTGTGTGAATCCTGAACAGTATTTAAAAATGGAAAACATAATCAGCAAATATATGACACATCTATCATACCTCTGATGCTATGCATATACAGGCTTAATGTTTGGGCATTTCTTGAGATTACAGCACCAGAGTGCCATTTTTTTATCTGCATTTAGTTACATCATTGGCAGAACACAAGAAAGAAACTAAAAGTTGCAATGTTGACTAAGGCCATATTGGCTGCAAAAATAAAAGGAAAGCGCTGTTGAGTGAAACTCAATGGAGTGATTAGTTAAACAACCTGGAAAAGCTTCACATAAAGCTGGTTTTTGATTGAACAAAAAATCCACAAGAAAGCCTTGTTCACTTCCCTGAACAAAGGATAGTTAGAAACAGTGGAACCATAAATATTATCTGCTTACAAAGGATATCATCACTGACAACTGTGACATTCAAAAAAAGTAACTTATTACCTTAGGAGACAACCAGATTCATAGTGTAACCTAGCTGGACAATCCAAAGCATCAATTGCCGCTATCCTAGTTCTCCGTCTCCCCATTGAATCAAAGGGTTCGGTATCTAAATAGTCATCGACAAAGTGGAAGGAGGAACCATAACTGCAAGGAGAAATAGGTACTGAATTCATAGTATCACACAAGGGAAATCATACAAGGATCATATCAGTCACTTCATCGAATCTATGAACTAAATTAAGCAAAAGGTGGATAGGGTTTTCACTAACCCCATATACTGTGAGAACCGTTGTGCACCAAAAATTTCTATAGCCTCATTATCTTCCATAGAAGCCATGAATAGCATACCCACAATCAATTCGGGGTTTATCATGAAGCGGATCTCTTCCTGTACCATAGAGGAAAACACAGAGTGGTTACACAAAACCACAAGAGAGCATTGTAACATATGTAATCTATTTGAAAAGTTTTCAATTCACAGCAGAACGCGAAGGACTTTTTTAAGCACAAATAGGAAATGGTGGATAAATTGCAATTCGTACTGTGCTGATGCACAAATTCATCTGAAAACTGCTGAAAATGAACATCATCACATGATCACACAGACCCTAACCAAAGTAGTTGCTACGAAATCTAAGATTGGGTAAACTAAAAATCTGCCAATCAAAAGAAAGGTACCTGCACACAACCCCTGGAAAGGGCACCTCCTCCCAAATATTTATTTGCAAAGTCAACTTGAAGAGCTTCTTGTTCCTCATCTTCTATAAAACCTGAGGAAAATACCTACTAATGAAAAGGAACCAGATAATCAGAAAAATTTATAACCTGAAAGCAATTTTATAACCATTACAACACAAACATATTACTCAGTATCAGTAAATCAGTATACAGTGGTCTCTTACCTGGAATTGGCAGAGGGGTGCACTAGATGCCAACCACGCATGGATGTCAGGGTAGGGAATGCTATCAGAGAGGCCTCGGCGGGGAAGAACTTTGCGCTCAAACGAAACGAAACCAGTAGGTGTAGAATCAGTCACCATCTCGAAACAGCAAGGCACCTCACTTTGTGCTCCTGGCTTTGCGATCGGTGAATCAGCGCCCTGCAATCGGTGAACAGAACATGAACATAGGTACTCGCGTCGTCGTGGGCGCGGATGTACTCGAGGCATTCCTGGTGACAGTAACAGGGAACAGAAAATTAACACATCATTCAAGTAAACAAAAAACACCCTTTCCAAATGGCAACCGATGAACCACCACTTATATGCAAAAAAAAATCATAGCCAACTGGCAACGAAAAACTGGTAGCGCTTCCAGATCAATTCACCGTACACTCAAAAGAAACGACAATAATAAGAGAGTACAATATCTAAGCTGCAACATGCAAGCATTGTTTTACTCCTTTTCTAATCATGCTGCCAGAAAATTCCATGTGGTGCCTAGCAAGAAATGAATCACCATCCGCCAAGTACCTTTTTGCTGCAAAAAGCCCAGCATGATGTTACCTTTTAACAAGACAAGTTGCATTTAGTCTTTTATTTTACAGCTATCAGTCAGTCAGCATTACAAAACAATCATCTAACAGACGAATGATGTTCTGTTTGTAACAAAAAAAAGGTAAATTGTGCAAGAAACAATATAGATGGTGATATAAAAAATACTACTACACGCTGAGCTGATTCTACCATAAGATGGAACCACCATGCTGAAGAAGTCACACAAGCTATTAAAGCAATGCATAGTAAGGTAATCTCGAATGGCCACTGCACAAACATAGCTAAACAATGGAATTGATCTGAGACATGAATAATGCACTCAGGTTCCAGATTTAAAAACTTTAGCACCAAAATAATAGACTATTCAATGGGAATCTACTAATCTCAGTCAGTTCCTTCTGATACTTCTTTAATCATAAACTTTTCTGTAAAATCTAATGGCATTCTAGAATTTTTTCTGTAAAAAACCTATTCCATAAACCTGCACTGCATGCAGCAAGCTTACTGAGGAGGATTCAAGCTTGATTGTTTCGTCCTTGGTCCCATCAACTTCAAAGAGTGTTCTGCAACCCAATTGAGCTCCTTACTGATGTGCAAATACATAAAAAAACGATGAACAGATGGTGAAAAGATGTTGTTAAAGAGTTCTAACTTACCATTGATAGGCAACAACAAAACAAACATGAGGTAGTAATCCGTTGTCGTTGGCTCGTTACAGGTCACGCACATGGCCATCAGCTCCTCACAGGGCAGGGTAGGGCACGGAGACGAGGTTGTCGTAGGGGAGGGCAGCGGTTCTGCATCAGCCATCAGCACCTCCAAGGGGCATCGGCGGTCTGCTTCTTTTGTCTAATCAACCCCGGCTGCTAACTCTCAGGACTAGAGGACAAAGGATCTACGGCTAAAAAGAGCATGGATTCATGGAATCAGTAGATCAAAGCAAAACGAAACCAAAATTGAAGGATGAGAGATCCATGGAACCAGTAGATCGAAACAGATTAAAATTGAAGGGGGCGGATCAGACTCAGGGATACCTTTGCGTACGTTTCCGTGCGCGTATGGCCCTTGGCAACCGGATCCACACGCCCACCAGCAAAGTTCCAATGCTACTCGGTAACCAATGGTTCCGAAAGGGGAAAAAACAGGGGGAGAAAGGGAACCGAAAGGGGGGAATGGCAAGCATACCAAGGATCCTACGCCACGAGCTCGCAGATTTCGATGTTCTTTGCCCAATCCATCTCCTTGAGCTTGTCGCTCGTCGCCGCCTTCACCATTTCCGCAGCCATCTTCTCCCCGTGCGCCTCCGTCACTCTATTACCCCTCTCACTCACGAGCAAATCTAGGCCCGTATTCCACAGCGTCGGGCAAGGAAAAGGGCGAGAAGAAATCCCTGCCTCCTGCAACGAAGCTATTCCGAGCGTAAAGATCGCACTCTTGAGCATAAACCGCAGCCTGCGAGCAAGGAAAGAAGCATTCTGCCCGAGCCGAAAGAACGAGGAGAGGGAGATGCAATCTGGAGCTACAAGATCACATCGGCGGGAGCAGAAAGCGAGGGAAGTGGTAGCGCGCACGAACCTAGATCGGCCGCAGGTGCACCCGCGACGCGACGCGCTGCTAGTGGATTTTGGCTGGCGACGGTGGTGGCGCGGCCATGGCGCCGGCGGCACGCGCAGTGATCTCAGTCGGAGGAGGATGCGGCGTTGTGCACGGTGGCGGCGACGGCGAGGCAGGAGATGTTGTCGGCGCGCTCGATCCAGAGGCGCCGGTGGCTGCACCGCGCCGTCGTCTGCATGTAGCTGGGCTGGCGGAACACCCGGCCTAGGTAGTCCCTGGTGGTGGGCAGCGCGGCGACGAGCTTGAAGGCGTTCTCGGAGCGGGAGCGGCGGGAGACGCGCCAGACGCGGACGCGGCCGTCCTGGTGCGCGGAGAAGACCCGCCCGCCCGCGGCCGCTAGCGCCTAGAACAGCTGCTCGCCGCGCGCCACAGCAGCAACGCCGCCTCCGCCTCTGCGTGGGAGCCCCGCTCGAACAGCGGCGCTACGCCGCCACGCCCGCTGCGCGCTCCCCCCGCGCCGCCGCGCCACCTCCGCGTGGGGCCCCGCCCTAGGCGAGGGCGCACGCCGGCAGCGTGAGCGAGGCCTCGCTCGCGCTGGGGTCCTCCTGTGCCGGTGGCCGCTGCGCCGGAACTGCCTGGCCGCGCCAGAGCTCCTGCGCCGCTGCTGAGAGTGAGGGAGGGAGTAGAGGATAAGTGTGAAGTCCGCCAAATAGTACGCATGCTCCAGTTCATTGAATGCATGCCGAGAATTCATTGAATGGACGGTGCCGACCACCCACGCTTTCCTAGGCCCCAACATACGTACTCGCATGCGTGCCGACAAAGCCATCGGAACACATGGACGAAGGCTGGCTGTAACGTGGTTCATCTGAGTCGTGGAATTTCAATCTAACGCACCAAATAAAAAGAAGTGACGTGGACATCCTAGAAGGCCGCCGATTCGGCGTGCCTTCATATCTTTAATGCGGAATGAATATGCTGCAATGGCTTGGGAGTTTTTGTAGGCAGGGAGGCAGCAGCGGCACTCGCTACTGCCAAGTGGTCTACTGTGCTACGTGGCAAAAGGTCCCATATGATAGGAGCTTGTGTGACATGAGGGGCACTTGGAAGCTGGTGATTGCAGGCTCCAAGGTGCAATCCTGCATTGACCATGCATGAAGGTCAGCAGACTAGTATCGGAATTTACAATAATTTTCTAATATATAAAAAACTTTTAGGGACCGTTTGAATCTTCTTATTTTTTAAGAAATGGAATCTAGTTAATGGATTAGACTATTTGGCTAACATTATCTAACTTTCTAAGGTCACATATAAGCCTATCTTAAATTTATAGGACGAGGGATGGAAATTAATATGCTATGTTTCTACTCTGCAACATAGCATGTTCTTCAACTCGCTTAGAAATTCAACATATAAGCATCTCTATTGCATGGTTAACAATAGTATATACAAATATATTATTATATATAACCATATTAGTTTAATTAATTTATGCCTAAATTATAATTATTAAATTAAATTAAATTCCAAGGATCCAAAGAACCGGCCTTAACAGAAACTAAGAAGATTTTGCAACAACATTAACCAGTTATGGGCTCAAAGGTAATACACGATTAATTCTGATCTGGAACTCGTTGCTTCCAAGCTAGTACAACAATGTAGAGGAATTATTACAAGAAATTGGCCGCTGATGAAGAGGCATCACGGTCTGGGGCTGGGGGCTGGGGGCTGGGTAAAGATAGTAACGGAGCCCCGATACTCGATACCCGATGGGTATTTGATTTATTAGGGGATGAAGATGGTATCATATTTTTACCTACGGGCATCTAAATGGACAAGAATCTATCTCCGACGGGTATAGCGGGTACGGGAACATTCCCTGTTTACCCGTTCCCGTTACCCGTTGGGGAACCCGACTATTTGAGCTGCCATGCGAGTATTACGCCCAAAGAAGCTCAACATAGGTATTTTCGCCCAAATCTGAACAATCATATATATAGTTTGTGTGTTTTAGGAACCCTAGTTCAATTTTTCCTCACCATCTCTGCCAGCAGCACAAGCACGCCTGCCTCACGAGCGCTCGTGCCCCTCGCTTCCTCAGTTCGGTCTCTCTGCCACCTTTGCTCGTCCTTCTCGCAACCTCGCTCCTTCTCCTCGGTATCTCCGAGACTCCGACACTTATACCCGGGTGAAGAAGAAACGTCTCCGATTGCAAAGCTACGACCCCAAGTGTCCTTGTTTATCGGGTATGCAGTACTCATCGGGTATCTGTTACCCGACTGATGCCCAACGGGTACGGGAATGGGCAAGAATCTATACCCAAGACAGTTAACGGGGACGGAGATGGGGACGAGTTGAATTCTCCGTAGCAGAGAAGAGAACGTTCCGACGATACCCGACGGGTACATCCCCGTTGTCATCCTTATGGCTGGGGCTGAGGGCCTAGGGCTCTGATCTAGGAGTACTTCTACAATGATGATGATGTGATGGTGACGCAGCGCCGCCAATGCATTTGGATTTGATGCACAGAAGGCCGCTCTTCACAACGATTTCTGGTTGACTCGACATGGCATGCAGGATCCGTTGTGGCGTTGTGTAACCACAACGAATAATGCAGGCCAACAGTTCATTGCTTCAACTTTCAATCTCAGCCAAGAATGCAGAAAAGTGATACAGTTCAAACAACCTTTTCTTTCTGTACCTTTGTTGTGTTATCGGTTATTCTTTCCTTTTTTATTTTTTTTTAAGTACAAATGTACGTGTTTTGTTGTTTAGGATCGTTTGCTTTGTGAAAAAAACAGGGTATCAATACACAAAAAAGGAGAACAGCTTGAGATAGGATTTTCTAATAACTATTTAAATAAAAAGGAAAATATAGACTGTCTACAAATGTAGTGCATATATTGGGATGTACACCTATATAGCACTCCCTTTGTTCATAAAAGAATAAATTCCTAGCAATTTTAGGACAGATTAGCAAACAAAATAAAAGACCATGTTATCTCTCATTAAACTGTTGAACCTTCGTAGAAGCCTAATTAAGTAGTGTCGTTTGGAGTATCCAGTAGCAACGCAGGCGGGGGAGATTGTGTTAAATGCAACCCAAACTACAAAAGGGATTAATGTGGATCGGTGGACCGTTCATCTCCAGAAATCGATTCTTTTACAGATAAAATTTTGGCCTAGAAATTGATTTTTTTAGGAACAGAGGGAGTACAAAATACTTGTGGTTAAACACATACAAAAGATTATGTGCTGTCGTTCTCCAAGACGTGGGCAAATGGAAAACAACATGGGAGATGGGAGGACTATGCACGTCTCAGTTTTATATATACATGGAACAGCGAAAAGAACAGAAAAGACCTTTTCAAGAATTGAAAGATACTTCAAATATTTAAGAAGTTGAACTATTATCTTTTCTTAGCGAAAAAAATATGTACTACACCCCTCATTCTAAATTGTACCTTTACTTTTTTCTTTGTTCTAAGTCAAACACATTTAGCTTTGACGGAATTTGTAGAAAAATCCAGCAACATCTATAACATCAAATTTGGTTCATTAGGTTCTTCATACAATATATTTTCATAGAGAAATTGTTTCAAAGTTAGAAGTTTGACTCAGAACATAGAAAGCAAACTATGATTTGGAAACGGAGGAATACAATAAATGCAACCTGAATTCTAAAACAATAAAAAGTCAAGAATTGTGCAAGAGCAAAGAGATTAACAACCATCATAATATAATACTTTATAAATCAATATGCATGAATCTTTCTCAGAAAAAAAAGGTTAAATCTAGTCAAAAGGCAGTAACAACTTCAACTTGCCCCAAAACCTGTCCACAGGCGTCAGCAGTTTCAATTAGATCCTTGCAGCTAATCCAAGAACACCGAAAAGAAACCATTGGCAAATCTATTGTTGTCTACTACTTCCAAAACTGTTAGTTGGTCCGTCTCCACAACCTGTCATCTGCCCAAGCATTTCAGAAACATTATATGAGTGGTGATAACCTTGTTAATCTCTGGGTCTAAAAACAAAACAGGAAGCCACAAAGTAGATAACTTTGTAAAGCAAGCTTGTGGCCTGGGTTCATCAGGGCGGGCTTTAACAAATGCATGACTGATTAGTGGTCACCAAGCAGCCCGGACCCCGGATGCAAAAAAGAATTAGGGCCCAATCATGCAGCCTACGAAACGAATGGGTCTGCATCAGCGCTTCAGCCGCAGCAGCCTGGTGACAGGTCCAGTGATGCCATGGAGGCAGCGCTTTTTCAGCGTTCCGTTAATAAAGGGCAAAAGGGTGGTTAAAGAAATGAGATGATAAGAGTTATTAAGAAATGCTGGAAGGGGACAGGAGGGCGTAAGGATACGGCGTCAGACAATCTAGGGGTTACGACAGTCTGTAGAGGTATTAAGATTGACATCTTACGTGGCTAAACTGGCTAGCTTGTAATTGCAGATGTGCAGTAAAGGTCACCAATAGAGCGCTTGTTAGGGGCTGTCGAGCTCCATAGGCCATAGCTCTCCATGATTTTTTTTTTTTGGAAAAAAGTCTGAATTATTGCCTTAAAAACTAATGGTTGATTTGATTTACTCTCCCAACTATTTCAGTTGGTCCTAGTATTTAGGACTTAACTAAATTTATTATTTTGGCTTCTTCGTTTATAAAGTTGGGTTTTAATCACTACTTTTATAAGCTGATATTGAACATCGTATCATTGTTTTGATAAGTTAGCGATATATTAACACTGCAGATACTAAATTCTATGAAACATAATAGTAAAACTTTCTTAATATATTTTTAACACAAACCATGATTTTCTATACCATTTCACAAAACTTGAAATTAAAACATAGCTTGTCCAGAGGAAAACAAAAAGGAGAGCTTATTAACTGAAATAGTTGGGGGAGTAAGTTGAACAAATGATGCTGATATTATTATTCTTTTCCATAAAATTAGTCAAACTTAGAAACTTTGACTTAGAACATATTTGGTTTCTTAATATTTGTGAGGTGTACAACCAATGAAAATGAGCTATGAAGCATACAAAACTATGTTTGCTCCTCAGAAAGCATTCCACCACCATAGCCAAGGATGGCTCTGGCAAGCGACCGTCTAGGGTCCATGCCGTCGAGGGCCCCATGGATCTGCAGCCTGTTCGGTTGGCTGGTTCGTATCGTTGCTGGTTCGTGAAGAAATACTGCTGGCTAGTTCTTGTGAGAGAAAAATACTGTTCTGGCTGGAAATTTACGATCGTTTACGACAAGCCACAGCCAAATGAACATGCTGTTGTTTAGTTGAGACCTGGAGACAGTTGTCTGCCCTATCAACAATCTGGGGTGTCCGATTTTGATTACCTATGGTTCGGTGAAATTATCTGGGTCAGACAATTTTACCATGGCTCCAACTAAACATGTCCCTATGTGCCGATGTATGCATAAGCCAACAATTGAAAGCCCAAGAACAAAAACACAACAGTTCGCCTAGAAAGCAGAAAGTCACGGATTGTGCCGTCCTCGTGATCTCACAGTCCCTCGATCCATATACATCGTGTATCAGTTATTTGTTTAGCATTTTAGATTGTTAGCCTGTTACTGTTAGGGTTCTAAACTTGTAGTTCTAAGTACTTGCATACTTTCAGATTTTAGGTGTTAGAATGCTGTTTAACAAGCATTTATTGAGTTCTGAGAAGAAGAGAAAAAAACAAAGCACTGAATTATTGTTGTCTTATTTAAGATAATCATAAGGCCCCATTTGGATCTTTACAAATAAAACCCATTCTAAATGTCACAACCTGGTACAAATCCTGCGTGTTTGCGTATCCATATGGGGAGGTATTTGTGTGCTGCTGCAGATGCGTGTGCAGGTGCTGAGCAGAATAGTGTGGGGGTTGACAGAAGCTGTTTCTGTTTCTCACCTTGCAAATTTGACACAAGCCAGTATCTAAACTTTGAATAGAATATCAAATTCCAAACCAAATAGCCAAATCCATATAGTAGATTGCAATTCAACCAAAATGAATGAATCCAAACAGACCATAATAGTTTTACTGTTCTTCTAAGTATTTTTCTGTTGTAGCTTTGACTGTCTTTTATATGAATTGTACATCCTATAATCTAACTTGTACTAGTACAACTATATGTTGTATTATCATATTACGAATGAAAAAAAAATTGTATAGCTAAAAGCGCCTGCAATAGTATCGTGTGTTCTCAAGGATCATCAAAACTTTAGACAGTCATAACCCCAGCCATACCAGTATTTTTAACTGCATCACATTAGCCAGATATATTTATTAGCTCATAACATCTGCAGTAAACATGCAGTCATGCCCACACTTTAGTGCCAAGATATATGACTTAAGAAGCGACAATATCATTGCTCTTAGTAATAGATATAGAGGTTCTAGAACATTTCAGACACCACATAAATATGTAACTCGCCAAGTACATGTAAACTCAGGCGTAATTACACACGGTCATCCTCATCCTGGTACATCTTGAGGATCCATGCGCATCTAGGAAGGGCAGCGTCCTTCTGGAACCCCAGAGCATTTGCCAAACGAATGTTGGATGCAATCCCATTGTTGCTGGTAAGGAAGACAGGGGCCCTCTCACGACCAGCCACAACATTGGCACACCCCTTGTCCGGGCTGCTCACGAGGACCGACTCGCAGAGCTCATGCTCATGCTCATCAGCAACAAGGATGTTGTAGGTGCCAGTGCGGTCAGTATGTCCCTCGAAGCTGCATGTCTTTGCCCCAGTGGTTTTCGATTTGCAGTCGACTCTCACCTTAAGCTCCTGTAATAACAAAGAATGCCATATCACTAACAGTCTGAAAGAAAGAAATAGAAGAATGCCATATCACTAACAGTCGGCAAAGAAACAAATAGATGACTAGTAAATGGCAGCTAAATGTTTTTTTGATGGAACAGGAGGGGTGTAAGCCCCTACTGAAATTTTAATGAAAATAAAACCAAGCAGTACAAATGTTCAGGAAACAAAAAAGGTCAATGACAGCTAAATGCCCGCCTAGGCGTCACCTAGTCATCTGGCTGCTTTTCCAATCGAAGCACCATATCTGCCACAACCTCCATGCGTGCGTATGGTGTAGCCTCACATGGAAATTTGTCACCAAGACATCTACAGATGCCACATGTGTGAAAAGGCACACACAGGGATGCGCGACGCAATGCACTCGCAGGGGAGCTTCACGCACAGGGGGAAATTGTGCGCCTATACCTCCCCATGAGAATGTGCCCCATAGCAACTCACCAATTGAGAGAGGTGGAGGGAAAGAGAGAAGAGAGGGGAAGAGCGCCTGCCCACCTCCATCCAGCTGCTCCGGCCCCTTCCGTTCTATGATTCACAGCTGCTGCAGCTGCTCCACAGCCTCCACTGATTTCGCTTCCGACCTCCGCTCTGTCAACTTATGCCTCTAACATCCAACCTCCGCCTGCCGATCCACGGCTGCTCCCGCCCCTTCTGCTCCACGGATTCGCAGATCCTGCTGCTGCTCCACCACTGGTGGAGCTACGTGGGGGCTATAATGGTCCATGCCCCCCCCCCCCCCCCCCCCCCCCCCCCCCCCCCCCCCCCCTCTGTGATTTTCTGAAGCCCACAAGCCTCTGCTACTCCACTGCATATCCCTGCGCTCTGCGTTTGCGAGTCACCGCTAGCAGTAGCAGTGACCGGCCATGCCCCGCACACAGCAATCGTATATACAGTAGTGCTCCCACCGCTCAGCCGTTACTCCGTTAGCCTGTTTTCTTTGCTTCTGTTGCTCTGCGTCTTGTTGATTCTTCTATCTTTTTGCCTTTCTGACTGTCAACCTATAAAATCTACATAGCATGCGTACTAGAAGTAGCTATTTGAGTAATATTTTGTTGTCAATCGAGATTTTATGTTGCTTTCTTTAGAGAATTTTTTATGCTCAGCTATTTTGTCGTCGGTTGTAACTTTGTATAATGTGACTTAATTATAAGTACTAAGATTATGCTCTGCAGGCTCCACTGATTTCACCTCTGACCTCCACTTTGTCAACTCATGCCTCTGACATCCAACCTCTGCTTGCCGATGCACGCCTCCGACCTCTGCCCCATCAATTCATGCCTGCTTCCATTTCTACATGGGCTAAGCGTCTCTTTCCTCTGCTCACTTTCCTGCCAGCAGCCCAGCACCCTTCATATAGGCTCACAGGTACCTCAGCTTCACCCCTCCTCTGCTCTTCCGCTCCCTTCCTCTGTTCAGAAGTCTGAACTATATTTCTCATGCTTGCTTGGATCTTGGACTTGGATATACTCCTGTGATGTGGTATGCTGCTTGTGCTTGGATAGTTGCATTGGGCATGAGGCTAGTGGGTGGTGACTGTTTGTGCATGGGCTCTAGAATTGGCAGGAGAAAGCTATGTATCATGGTTATTAAGGCGGTAAGGCGAGGCGTGGCGACGGACTACCGCCTTACGCTTAGGCGACTAAAGCGTGAGGCCAGGCGACGCCTTAAGAATTTAAGCAAAACTTAAAGCATCAGCTTAGAGCAATAGTTGATGAAGAAAAAAGAAAGGAGTAACAAATGGACTGGCCCAACCCACCAGGCAGCCCATGTGCCCCTCCCCCTCCTGGCGTGGTTGCTCCCCTCTCTCTCTCTCTCTCATTCCCAAATCTCCCGATCTCGCTCAAGCACCGTCGCTGCCATCTCTCTCTCTCTCGTTCTCCCCTCTGCTTCACTCGCCCCTCTCCAGATGCGCGCTGCTCTGCTTCGCTCACCCCTCTCCAGATGCGCGCTGCTCTGCTTCGCTCGCCCCTCTCCGGATGCGCTGCTCTGCTTCCCTCCGCCCCTCTGCTTCCCCTCCCTTGCTGCTCAGCGCTCAGCTCTACAGCCGCCGCCGTCCCCTTCCAGATCGAGCGGGAGATGGCAGAATCGAGCAGGCCAACAACAGAATCGACGAGAAGATGGCGGAATCGAGCAGGCCAGCATCAAAATCGAGAGAAGGCGGAATTGAGGGTGCGTCAGCATGCGCGGCGATAAGGCGCGTCAGCATGCGCATAAGGCGATAAGGCGCTGCCTTACCCCTGAGGCGAGCCTGGAGCGCCCCGACGCTTAAGCGTCGCTTAGGCGACGCCTAAGCAACGCCTTAATAACACTGCTATGTATCAATGTACGTTTGTTCTTCTCTATTGTACGTGAGGGTATGTGTATGGCATCGCCTCACCACACCTTATTCGCCTAGGCATCTGAAAGGGGGTGGGTCAGCACGCCTTGCCATACCGCATTAATAATCATGCTCCCAACAAAACCAAAAGGTATTGTAAACCAAGCAATATGACAGTTAGCCATAAAACAAAATAACATTTTTTTTGCATCATGAGTCTATTCCATTTCCAGGAATGCTGCTGCTTCTTTTAGTCTTCAATGCATGTCATGCAGTCATGTTACATTGATAGTAGAACATTATAGATGAAACATGCATACCATGCCAGCCAGGTATTGCCCTGTTTTCAAAGCAATATAATATTCTAATAAGGGGCTATTGCATCCATACCCCTATTTTATATCGATATTATGATTTTACCCCTGTGTTTTTTAACTTTGTGAATTTGCCCCTGCTTATTCAAAACGAAACACCACTTTGCCCCTATTCCGTCATCCTCCACTAATGGTGTTAACTTTTGTACCAAAGGACAAATATGCCCTTGTGATTTTGCCCCTGGTTTTTAGGGCTATTTGTGATTTTACCCCTTACATGGAATAAGACACATATACTGTATTTTGAAAAAAAATGGTTATTATATTTGGTCAATTCAAATTTAATATTGAAAAAATTATTCACAAATCATATGTTGGGTGTCTATAGTAGTCCTGTCCTGACTGTGATACCAAAAAAGTTAGGAGCAAAATAACAAACGAAATCAGCAAGTCAAGTCCATTGTTGCATTCCGGCGAACACCTTGCCTGCAGCCTGTGCTACTTGCCAATGTCGTTCGCAGGCGCGTAGGCTAGGGTGCCGCAGGCCGTGTGGAGGCGGCCGTCGTTGCAGAGCAAGTCCGGGAGCGTGGAGAGGGCGAAGTTGGAGACCTTGAGGTTGCCATCGTCGTCGAGGACGTCGTTCTGAGGCTTGACGTCGCGGCGCGTGACGCCGCGCGCGTGGCAGTAGGAGAGCGTGGCGACAAGCTGCACAAAGATGCGGCGCGCGGTGTGCTCCGGGAGGCGGCGCCGCGGGAGCACGGCGAGCCTGGACAGCAGGTCCCCGCCCGTCGTGAGCTACATGACGAGGTAGATCTTGGCTCGCGTGGCGGGCACCTCGTGGAGACGGAGCACGTTAGGGTGGCGCAGCAGGCGCATGGCCGTCACCTCCCGAAGCACGCGCGGCGCCATGCCCGCCGTGCCCATGACCTCGGCCTTGTCGAGCACCTTCACCGCGACGGCCTCGCCGCCGGCGACCGGCCGCGCGAGGTAGACCTTGGCGAACGTCCACCGTTTTATATGGGCACAACCACACGCCTGCGCACCCCGCCCAACGCAGCGCGCCCACCGGCCATACCGCGACGCCCACCCAGCGGCACCCGCTGTGGGCAAGCTCGCACGGCCGCACCGCCCCAGACGCGGCCGCCGCACCCACCGCAGTGCCAGCCTTGCCGCGCCTGCCCAGCTGCGCGCATGCGCACCCGCCGACCATGCCGCGACGCCCACCCAGCGGCACCCACCGCGCCGTGAGCTCGCACGGCCGCAGCTCCCGCCTAGCCGCGCCCCCGACGCGGCCGCCGCACCCACCGCAGCGCCTGCCTTGCCGCGCCCGCCCAGCTGCGCGCACCGCGCCCCTAGCTCGCACGGCCGCAGCACCCGCCCAGCCGCGCCCCCATCGCGGCCGCCGCACCCACCGCCGCGAGCCCGCCGGCCATGACTCCCCCATCGATGTCGCGCGCCCTGCCCAATAGGCAGCGGTGGACACAGACCAGATGGGATAACTGTGATAAGGGCATTTCAGTCATTTCGCATCTGATTTTATGTATTTTATTTTTTTTAAATCGTTTAATCAACCTCTAAATAACCGGCATCCAAACCAGGGGCAAACTGCTCCTTCGTTTCAAAATAATAGGGGTAAAATCACAAAGTTAAAAAAAATAAGGGTAAAATTACAATTGAACTTCTAGACAGGGGCAAAAAAACACCGTTTTCCCTTCTAATAATGGCCAGGTTTTGCGAGGCCTGGCCCAGCTTACAAAATTTGCTCCATGATATAAATAACCTGAAAACTTTCTGAAGCCACATATTGTAACCTATATGCCTCTAAACAATACTTTTTTCATTTCTCACTGATACTAGAAAAGCAAAAGGGCTCTAGCTGAGTTGGTTAGGTGGCTCTAGTAGCACTACTCAGGTCCTCGGTTCAACTCCCCCTGGGAGTGAATTTCAGGCTGGGGTTAAAAAAATCTCCTTGTCTGTCTGACACCAAAGCACAAGTCTAAGGTCCAGCTCCGGTCATGGTCGTTCTCACATGGGCAACGGTGCCACTTGGGGCTATCTTACCCCCTGCAGGTCGAGGCTGCCTGTCCCTGACCAATGGTTATCAATTATAGTTGCCCTTTGAATGAGAATAAGTAGATGCATGTTCCAGTAGCATGATTATATGCAACTTACAGCTAAAGAGGGAAAAAAGGGGTCTTTTGCGCATGTCTATAAGGAGGGCAATGGTTTCTTAGAAATTGAATGGATCGTAAGAGGTATTTATTTCAATTGGATGTACTGTTTTCACTTTACTTTTGGCCAGTTATTGCTTCTCAAAACTGTTTTGTAGTTGCACCTAATTTAAAAGATCCTATGGTCTTGAAGACCACTAATTCCATTTCTTTGTTTTGCAGTACACAGGCAAGATGAATCATGCGCAGCTGCAGTTCAGAAAATACAGAGCAGTTGAATTTCATGCTATGTTACTGTATAGTTCTGTTGAAAGGCAAAAATAACTGTCCTTCCAAAAGAATAAAGTGACATATTCCCTGGTATAAATACAACAAAAGAGATAGCAATTATCTCCTTCCAGAATGACAGCAGTTATACAGGTTAAGCCAGGTTAAGCCACATACCACTTTGGCACTTCCTGGGGCAAACTAACGTATTCACTCAAATTCAGAAAAACTTCTCCAGCTACAAATATAACACCAGTCTTCGTATGGATGTCAGTGTGGGATAGTCAACATCATTTTTATATTGTCCGATGTATGGATGTCAGTCTGGGATAGTCAACATCATTTCAATATTGGCCGATTTGACATCAATAACTTCACAGTTTGAACAACAAAGATTGAGTATTTCTAATTTTTTATTCATGTTCTGTGATGACTGCCTCCCTAGAGCCTAGACAACCAGATAAACATGCATTCCATAGAAACATGTGATGAGGACATCAACACCGATCATACATCCACGCCGTCCACACCGACACCTGCTGGTCCTATTACTCGTGCTCGTGCTCGAAAAGTTAATCATCAAGTGAGTTCCTTCTTGAGCTCTTGTCCATCCTGTTTAGATCTTGGAGACACGTGCACTCTTGTTTTGATTAGGAATCAAGGAGAAGACCGAAAGGGAAAAGGACTCGCGTAGGCTGGATTCGGACTGCAGCACACCTTCGACTTGCGACGGTCGCCATGGTTACATACGGAGTCGGATTGGGTGATTCTGGACTTGTTGGAAAGCTAATAAAGTCTACTTTCATACGGATCTGACCTCGTACTCATACCTGCTCAGAAGCGGCGTCAACAGTCCAAAAATCACCGAGAGATCTATTCTGTCCAGGGTGCTGCGCCACCTTAAGTTAGCCCAATGGGCTTGTATCATTTAGAGTCCAGTAGGGACGCGTCCTAGGGTTGGAGCACGACCCAAACTCTCTTGTGGTCGTCCTCCACACGTCATATACCCCTTAGCCGCCACCAGGAACACTTGGGTTTTGTTTAGATCAAGTTTAGCCTTTGCTACTTGCTTGTAGACGCGCGTGCTGATCCAGCCGCCCGTCTCCTTGTCTTCGGAACCCCACTCATAATAAGATTCAGTTTGAGGCTTTCAATTTCATCTTGCAAAATTCAGTGCTTGTTTCGTTGTTCTTGCTAGTTCTTCGATTGCTTGCAGGACGGGAGCCCTAGTGGCTGGTTGTCGCGCTCCACAAGATCGTGACGGCCTTTGGAGGTGGTGTATCGGTTGCTAAGGCGCAGTCTTGGAAGGTTGTAGTCGGGCCGTGAATGTCATCTCCATCCACCAAATCGAGTTGTCTCACGCCTCTCATCGAAAGATCATCCATAAACCCTAGCGGGTTCTTGTCAATTGGTATTAGAGCAAGGTTTATCGGTGAGAGACTTCCAATCCTTCACTGTTTTATTTTTCCTATAGTCCAGAAAAGCCAAAAAAATAGTATATTAGTTTCCTGCAATCCTATAGACCTTTGAGCCGTGGCTAGTGCTACCTAGTTAGGGCTTGTTGAATATTCGGTTGCATCGGGTGTGTCGGATTGCTGGTCTTAGTTTATTCCCTTAGAGTTTCGAGTTCTTGTCACTTTCCTATCACAACACGCGCTATCATATAGTCTCTCTGTTGGCCGAATCCAAGTAGGGTTTGAAGTTTGAATCAGACAAGGAATCGGCTGTTCCTCTCTGTTGGCCGAATCCAAGTAGGTTTTCAAGTTTGAGTTGGATCAAGGAATCGGTTATTCCTCGTTGTTGGCCAAGTCCGAGTAGAATTGGAAGTTCCAATCGGACGAGGAATCAGTTCACCCTGTGCTACAAATATCAAACTAACCACGCAGCAAGTATTCATATCTAAACGAGTGGCTTACTCTAGAGAGAGAGAGAGAGAGTATCTTTTTTTTACCGGAATACCCCTGCCCTTTCGGAAAAAGTGTGTGTGCTGAGTTACTCTTTGGGAGTGTTCTTGTTCATATAATCAGTTTTGAGTGCCCCCTGAAAAAATATATATATATATATTCAAAAAAAAGAAAGAAAAAAAAGAGAAAGAAGCAAAAGAAAAGAAGAGAAAGGGGCTGATCTTAGAGATTTTTCGTTCACTTTGGGTGGTGTGTTGTGCTCTCCTTTGTGTCCAGGCTCGCGTCTCTAGCACAGTCTAGGCTAGGACCAGCATAGTACCACCGGTTGAACGATTATTCAGCTTGCTTTTTGTAACTAACGTGGTGCTAGTTCATTCCTTGTTTCAGCCCACCTATAGCTCCACATATTCTACAGCTTGACAGGTCTCGTGCTGCGGCACCGATACACTTCATCCATTGCTGCAGACTTGTTGGTAGACGACCCCTCCTATCGAGCAAGGTAAGAACTGGTAAGAACTTATGTAACAGGTGGAGAGTGAGCGACTTGCTGTAGCTACATCCTAGTAGTTGTAGGGCTTTTATTTCTTCACTTGTCTTCTTGTTGTCTTTGTCTTTGAACCATGCCAGGGTCCGACGAAGATAACCAAATTCCACATTCGCCTCGCACAAAGGGCATCATACAACATTTTGAAAGGAAAGTGAAGTTGCACACGAAGGGACTTGATAATGACTTGCAGGTGATAAATGACAAACTTGGGCAGTTGGAGGCTACGCAGATTGCCGCAAACAACAAGCTTGCAGGTTTGGAGAAGTCCATTGCTAGTGTGGACAAAAGCCTTGCTGCTCTGTTGAAGCGTTTTGATGACCTCCACAACAATGATAAAGACCAGCATAAAGAAGAAAAGGAGGACGATCGAGAGGATGGTAGTTATGATGAAGAATACACAGGTGATACTGAACATGATGATCGAGACACTCGTGATCGACGTCGCCTACGTCACAACTGTAGAGGTATGGGTGGCCGCCGCCGACGCGAGGTACACAATAATGATGATGCTTTCAGTAAAATTAAATTTAAAATACCTCCTTTTGATGGTAAATATGACCCTGATGCATACATTACTTGGGAGATTGCTGTTGATCAAAAGTTTGCATGCCATGAATTTCCTGAGAACACACGTGTTAGGGCTGCTACTAGTGAGTTCATAGATTTTGCTTCTGTTTGGTGGATCGAATATGACAAGAAAAATCCTAATAACATACCTAAAACTTGGGATGCGCTGAAACGAGCCATAAGAGCTAGATTTGTTCCATCTTACTATGCCCGTGATATGATAAATAAGTTGCAGCAATTGAGACAAGGTTCTAAAAGTGTAGAAGAATACTATCAGGAATTACAAACAGGTATGTTGCGTTATAAATTAGAGGAGGATGAGGAACCTACTATGGCTAGATTTTTAGGTGGGTTAAATCGGGAAATTCAGGATATCCTCGCTTACAAAGAATACAATAACGTAACCAAACTGTTTCATCTTGCTTGTAAAGCTGAACGGGAAGTGCAGGGACGACGTGCTAGTGCAAGGACTAATGTTTCTGCAGGGAAAGCTAGTTCATGGCAGCAGCACACGTCTACAACTCCGTCTACACGTACTCCTACGCCATCATCTAGTGACAAGACTCGAGCTGCCCCCACCAATTCAGTAGCGAAGACAACGCAAAAGCCGGCTGCGAGTACTTCATCCGTGGCATCGACAGGTAGAACAAGCAACATACAATATCATCGGTGCAAGGGATATGGCCATATGATGCGTGATTGCCCAAACAAGCGTGTTATGATTGTCAAAGATGATGGTGAGTGCTCATCTGCTAGTGATTTTGATGAAGATACACTTGCATTGCTTGCGGTTGACTATGCAGGTAGTGAGGAACACATAGAAGAACACATTAATGCAGGTGACGCGGAGCACTATGAGAGCTTGATTGTACAGCGAGTGCTTAGTGCACAAATGGAGAAGGCGGAGCAAAATCAGCGACACACTTTATTCCAAACAAAGTGTGTCATCAAGGAGCGTTCGTGCCGCATGATCATTGATGGAGGTAGCTGCAACAACTTGGCAAGTAGCGACATGGTACAGAAGCTCGCCCTCACCACCAAACCACACCCCCATCCCTACTACATCCAATGGCTGAACAACAGTGGTAAGGCAAAGGTAACGAGACTTGTGCGAATCGATTTTGCCATCGGATCATACAAAGATATTGTTGAATGTGATGTTGTGCCTATGTAAGCTTGTAATATTCTGCTAGGTAGACCATGGTAATTTGATAGAGATTCGATGCATCATGGTAGATCAAATCAATATTCGTTTCTATACCATGATCGAAAAATTGTGTTGCATCCTATGTCTCCTGAAGCTATTATGCAATCTGATGTTACTAAGGCTGCAAAAGCAAAGAGCGAGAGCAATAAAAATGACAAATCTGTTGTTGATGACAAAGATGAGATAAAATTGAAAGGGCGTTGTATGCTTGCTATAAAATCTGATATTAATGAGTTCAATGCATCCACCTCTGTTGCTTATGCTTTGGTATGCAAGGATGCTTTGATTTCATTGGAGGATATGCAACGTTCTTTGCCCCCTGCTGTTGCTAACATTTTGTAGGAGTATTCTGATGTGTTCCCCATTGAGATACCAGCGGGGCTGCCACCAATACGCGGGATTGAGCACCAAATTGATCTTATCCCTGGAGCATCTTTCCCAAACCGTGCGCCATACAGGACCAATCTGGAAGAAACAAAGGAAATTCAGCGACAAGTGTAAGAACTACTAGACAAAGGTTATGTGCGTGAGTCTCTTAGTCCTTGTGCTGTTCCAGTGATTTTAGTGCCTAAGAAAGATGGAACATGGCGCATGTGTGTTGATTGTAGGGCTATTAATAATATCACCATTCGATATCGACACCCTATTCCACGATTAGATGATATGCTTGATGAATTGAGTGGTGCTGTTGTGTTTTCAAAGGTTGATTTGCGTAGTGGGTACCACCAGATTCGTATGAAATTGGGAGATGAATGGAAAACTGCTTTCAAAACTAAGTTCGGTCTATATGAGTGGTTAGTCATGTCTTTTGGGTTAACTAATGCACCTAGTACTTTCATGAGATTAATGAACGAGGTTTTACGTGCTTTCATTGGGAAATTTGTTGTCGTCTACTTTGATGATATACTGATTTATAGCAAATCTATGGATGAACACCTTGATCACTTACGTGCTGTTTTCAATGCTCTACGTGATGCGCGTTTGTTTGGTAACCTTGAGAAGTGCACTTTCTGCACCGATCGAGTATCGTTTCTTGGCTATGTTGTCACTCCACAGGGAATTGAGGTTGATAAAGCCAAGGTGGAAGCTATACAAGGATGGCATGTACCCACGACGGTCACACAAGTGCGGAGTTTCCTAGGACTTGCTGGTTTCTATCGCCGTTTTATGAAGGACTTCAGCACCATTGCTGCACCATTGAATGAGCTTACAAAGAAGGGAGTGCCCTTTTCTTGGGGCAAAGCACAAGAGCACGCCTTCCATGTGCTGAAAGATAAGTTAACACATGCACCTCTACTCCAACTCCCTGATTTTAATAAGACTTTCGAGCTTGAATGTGATGCGAGTGGAATTGGATTGGATGGTGTTTTGTTACAAGAAGACAAACATGTTGCATACTTTAGTGAGAAATTGAGCGGGCCTATTCTTAATTATTCTACATATGATAAGGAATTATATGCTCTAGTGCGGACATTAGAAACATGGCAGCATTATCTGTGGCCCAAAGAATTTGTTATACATTCTGATCATGAATCTTTGAAGCATATTCGTAGTCAAGGAAAACTGAATCGTAGACATGCAAAATGGGTTGAATTTATTGAATCTTTTCCTTATGTTATCAAATACAAGAAAGGGAAGGATAATATCATTGCAGATGCATTGTCTAGGAGATATACTTTGCTGAATCAACTTGATTACAAGATCTTTGGGTTAGAAACAATTAAAGACCGATATGCTCATGATGCTGATTTTAAAGAAGTGCTGCTGCATTGTAAAGATGGGAAAACGTGGAACAAATTCATCGTCAATGATGGGTTTGTGTTTAGAGCTAACAAGCTATGCATTCCAGCTAGCTCCGTTCGCTTGTTGTTGCTCAGGAAGCGCATGGAGGTGGCTTGATGGTGCATTTTGGAGCGAAGAAGACGGAGGACATTCTTGCTGGTCATTTCTTTTGGCCAAAGATGCGACGAGACGTGGAGAGATTTGTTGCTCGCTGCACAACATGTCAAAAGGCTAAGTCCCGGTTGAATCCACACAGTTTGTATATGCCTCTTTCTGTTCCTAGTGCTCCTTGGGAGGATATTTCTATGGATTTTGTGTTGGGATTGCCATAGACTAGGAAAGGGCGAGATAGTGTTTTTGTGGTTGTGGATCGATTCTCTAAAATGGCACATTTCATACCATGTCATAAAACTGATGATGCTACAAATATTGCTGATTTGTTCTTTCGAGAAGTTGTTCGCTTGCATGGTGTGCCAAATACAATTGTTTCTGATCGTGATGCTAAATTTCTTAGCCATTTTTGGAGAACTTTATGGGCCAAATTGGGGACTAAGCTTTTATTTTCCACCACTTGTCACCCCCAAACTGATGGTCAAACTGAAGTTGTGAATAGAACTTTGTCTACTATGTTAAGGACTATTTTAAAGAAGAATATTAAGATGTGGGAAGATTGTTTGCCTCATATTGAGTTTTCTTATAATCGTTCGGTGCATTCTACTACGAAGATGTGTCCCTTTGAGATTGTTTATGGCTTGTTACCACGTGCTCGTATTGATTTAATGCCATTGCCAAGTTCTGAAAAGTTGAATTTTGATGCTAAGCAACGTGCTGAATTGATGCTAAAACTACATGAAACCACTAAAGAAAACATAGAGCGCATGAATGCTAAGTACAAATTTGCTAGAGATAAAGGTAGAAGGGAATTGATTCTTGAACCTGGAGATTTGGTTTGGTTGCATTTGCGAAAGGATAGGTTTCCGGAATTAAGAAAATCTAAATTGATGCCTAGAGCGGATGGTCCTTTTAAAGTGATGCAATGAATAAATGAGAATGCATATAAGCTTGATCTTCCTGCAGATTTTGGGGTTAGTCCCACATTTAACATTGCAGATTTGAAGCCTTATTTGGGTGAGGAAGATGAGCTTGAGTCGAGGACGACTCAAATTCAAGAAAGGGAGGATGATGAGGACATCAACACCGATCATACATCCACGCCGTCCACGCCGACACCTGCTGGTCCTATTACTCGTGCTCGTGCTCGAAAAGTTAATCATCAAGTGAGTTCCTTCTTGAGCTCTTGTCCATCCTGTTTAGATCTTAGAGACACGTGCACTCTTGTTTTGATTAGGAATCAAGGAGAAGACCGAAAGGGAAAAGGACTCGCGTAGGCTGGATTCAGACTGCAGCACACCTCCAACTTGCGACGGTCGCCATGGCTACATACGGAGTCGGATTGGGTGATTCTGGACTTGTTGGAAAGCTAATAAAGTCTACTTTCATACGGATCTGACCTCGTACTCATACCTACTCAGAAGCGGCGTCAACAGTCCAAAAATCACCGAGAGGTCTATTCTGTCTAGGGTGCTGCGCCACCTTAAGTTAGCCCAATGGGCTTGTATCATTTAGAGTCCAGTAGGGACACGTCCTAGGGTTGGAGCACGACCCAAACTCTCTTGTGGTCGTCCTCCACACGTCATATACCCCTTAGCCGCCACCAGGAACACTTGGGTTTTGTTTAGATCAAGTTTAGCCTTTGCTACTTGCTTGTAGGCGCGCGTGCTGATCCAGCCACCCGTCTCCTTGTCTTCGGAACCCCACTCATAATAAGATTCAGTTTGAGGCTTTCAATTTCATCTTGCAAAATTCAGTGCTTGTTTCGTTGTTCTTGCTAGTTCTTCGATTGCTTGTAGGACGGGAGCCCTAGTGGCTGGTTGTCGCGC
The DNA here is from genome assembly GCF_019320115.1 of Miscanthus floridulus. Taxonomy (NCBI): domain Eukaryota; kingdom Viridiplantae; phylum Streptophyta; class Magnoliopsida; order Poales; family Poaceae; genus Miscanthus; species Miscanthus floridulus. The sequence goes on along the minus strand of NC_089581.1, from coordinate 93,689,639 downwards.
TACACAAGATCGTGACGGCCTTTGGAGGTGGTGTATCGGTTGCTAAGGCGCAGTCTTGGAAGGCTGTAGTCGGGCCGTGAACGTCATCTCCATCCACCAAATCGAGTTGTCTCACGCCTCTCATCGAAAGATCATCCATAAACCCTAGCGGGTTCTTATCAACATGCTTGGTCCATCTATGATATATAATTAATCTATTTCCAAGTGCAGAGATCTAAAGATGACTCATGGTTCTGATTCATTGATTGGCAGCACATCAAACATGAGGAATATGGCCTGATCCAGACCCCAATGTCCAACAATGTACTACTGAGTACTGAGTACACTGAATCATCCACTATTCGATGTCCCGACCAAGAAATCCACGGTCCATGAACAATGGTCGGAGGGCCTAAGACCCTAGATCTCGCTTGACTATTCATCACCACCGAAAGATTTGAAGCATATGGATCCATACATTGCACACTCATGTCCATTTAGCTAGCATGTACTGACTTAGCGCACATCTGCTAGATCTCCTAGACCAACTAGACATTTCGAATCAGAACGAGATATCCGTTCAAATGAGAGAGAGAGAGAGAAAGAAATCACAAGTGGATCTAACTAGAACAAACCTGTGGAATCCAACAAGTTACACGTGCACCGTTGTCATGGACGAGGAGGACGAGCGCTAGCAGAAAGCTAACCTTCTGCACAAACCAACACTAAACATGCAGCCGACTTTGTAGTTTAAGGACGCACGAGGCTCGACGCCATCCTCACACGCCCAGAGCAGTGGAGCGCATCCAAACAACACTCCCATAATGCAACCAGTATGTGCACGGTCAGATCCAGAAGGTTGAAGGGGAAACAAGTTCATCCGAATTCAAGCAAGCACAAGAGTAGCAAAGGCAAGTCATACGAGACGAGAGGGAGGGGATGATGAGGCGTCGCACCAGCAATGTAGGTGGATGCGGGGGTCTCGAAGCCCGCGCGGCAGTTGTCGCACCAGACGCGGCCGCGCACAACGAAGCCCGCCCAGAGCGGGCGGAGGTCGCGCGACGCGGAGGCCGGCGTCGCCGCGAGCGCGCACAGCGCCGCGGCGAGGAGGAAGGACGCGCGGAGGGGTGCCATTGCCTTTTGCCTTCGCCCTTCGGCACCGACACGAGCGGCTCTGCGGCTGGGACTGGGAGAGCGAGAGTGGAATCAGTGAAGTGTAGGTGGGGAAGGGAAGGATGCGGATGCGGATGCGGATGCGGATGCGTGGGTAGATGGGCTGCGGGCGGTGCGAAGAGGAATAATGGTCGCGCCCTCGTCTCGTCCGGGTGGTGGGGGCGGCGTGGAATTATGTCGGCATGTGGGGGGTGGTGTTCGCCCACCGCACGGTGAGTCGGTGAGGGACGCCGTAGCGAATCTAGTGCTCCGTCCCTATTTCACTTTATCCCGTTCGACAAAAAAAAAACAGCTCCAAAGAAAAGCCCTACCAAACGAGGTCATATCCAATGCCGCGGGTTGGTGGTGTTTGCTTGAGAACTGTAAAATACAAATGCAAAGGGAATAAGAAACAGCGATAATGCTTAGATCTTGTTTAGATACGTAAGCATTTATTTTAATCTACTCGTGTGTTAAAGTGTATTTAAGTGAAATTAAACTAAATTTTATTTCAATCCACTTCAATATATGTGGATCAATAGATCACTGATTTTGTTTGGTTCAGCACTGTAAACGCAAATAAAAGTTCATATACTGATGGCCATGGGACAACAGCTCGGCGATGATGTCACGGCGTCCATCACGGACCTGCTAGGTGGCATACTATCGTGCCAGCTTATTTTGACATGGCCTGGCAATGACCGCACTCGTAACTCACAATTCTCTTGTAGTCGTCACCAATAATGGTAAGTAATTTTATTATCTCCAAAAAATTATTGTTCTCCTTCCTAAATCTCCTAACATATATAGGGGGTGTTTGGTTTCTACATATCCTTTTAAAATTTATATCACATCGAATATTTAGACACATGCATGGAGTATTAAATATAGACTAATTACGAAACTAATTACATAACTTGCGACTAATTTGTAAGACGAATCTTTTAAGTCTAATTAGTCCATGATTTGACAATGTGGTGCTACAGTAAACATGTGCTAATGACAGATTAACTAGGCTTAAAATAATTGTCTCGTAAATTAGCCTCTATCTATGTAATTGGTTTTGTAATTAATCTATATTTAATGTTCTTTATTAGTATCTAAACATTTGATGTAACATGAATTTTAGGAGCGACTAAAGAACCAAACACCTCCATAGAGCTATGGACTATGCAGGACCATTAAGATAGCAGCTGAAAAGCTTACAACTAATGCATGTATACAGTCTTAAGCTTTATTGGAAAAATAAATACTATAGCTACTAGGCTTCCTGAGAAAAGTAACTGACACATTATTTGAGTTTATTTGTCTGCATCATCCTCCCTGGGCTGCAAAGAAATCGACCTCAAGTTATTTATGCAAGTGGCTTCGCAGCTTGAGCTGATAGGCATTAATACTTATCACTGATCTTTCGTAGAACCTTACATGGCCCAATCTTCTACTGAACTTAACTTACTATATTGTCCAGCATGATAAAGATATTTGGTTAAGACAACCCACACGTAATCGCCAGCTTGAAACACAATGTGTCAACTGCCGGCCCAGCTTGTTTCGCTGAAAAACCAGGCTGAAAAGTACTATTGGCTAATTTGTTGTGAGAAAAAAATAATGTACCATGGTTTATAAGCTAGGCTGATAAATTTAAACGAACAGAGGATGTTGGTCACCTGCAGCCTTGTATTTAGAATTGCTTTCACAGAGTCGTTGTTGAACTAACTTGTGAATCATATGCCAAACTCTGCAACTAAATCACCAGTATTCTGTTTTTTCTTCCCAAAAGAAGGAAGAGGTGTTAATTCGAGCACACCATAGGGAACTCTATAGAACCTCAAATGGAGAAAATCTCGTAGAACGATTTGGAGTGCGATTGAAAGCAAATTCTGCGTAGAATAAAAACCTTGTCCCATTGTGATGATTTGTCACCAACAAGAGCCCATAACATATTTCCCAAACTCCGATTCACAACTCTGACTAACCATCCATTTGCAGATAATAAGCAGTACTGAAATTCAAAGTTGTCTTCGTTTTCCTCCACAAAGATCGCCAAAAGGACACATGAACTTAGTGTCTCGCTTAGCTGTGTAGAATACCATGGAGGCGCATGACCTCACGAAAGAACAAATGAGAAATTTGACTTGTATCAGATGTCTTTTGACAAGCTATAAAATGACCCATCTTGCTAAACTGATCAACCACAACAAAAATAGAGTCCACACAGCACTGCGTACAGGGAAGGCCTAACACAAAATTCATGCTCAGATCTGTCCATGGTCCACCAGGTATAGGTTGTGGCATATACAAGCCTGCATTGGTAGCTATTCCCTTGGGAACCTGGCAAATAACATCGCCGAACAAACCTTTCCATATATCTGCAAGCATGAGGCCAAAAATAGTGTCGTAACAATGTTTCAACAGATTTGTCCCTACCACGATGTCCTTCGTTGTGAATCTCCGTGATAATCAATTCCTGAATAGAACAATTAGGAATACAAAGCTAAGACCCACAAAAGAGAAAACCATCATGGACAGTATATCGAGCGGACCTCTTGGCTTGTGCAAAGTTGTAAATGGTGCTGAAGTAAGGATCAAAAGCATAGAGGTCTTGAAACACATCAAACCCAATGACTTTAATCCTTGTCATGCTTAGGCAATGTGCTCAACAACTCGGAGCATCATCCACTCTATTTATTTGTGCACCGGATTTGTGCTTCAAAACAAAGTTATATTCTTCAAGGAAGCTAACCCATCGTGCTTGTTTGTGGTTCAAGGTAGCTTGACTTCAAAAATGTTTAAGTGATTCATGATCGTTGTAGATAACAAACTCATGATGCAACAAGTAATGTCTCCAATGTTGCAAGGCCCGAACCATAGCATATAGTTCAGTTTCATAAATGGAATATCGAAGTTGTGCTCCTATCAATTTTTCACTGAAGAAAGCCATAGGGTGAGATCCTTGATTGAGAACAACACCAATTCCTACTCCAGAAGCATCACAATCTACTACAAATAACTTGTCAAAATTTGCTATGGCTAAACAACCAGCAGAAGCAATTTTTGTCTTAATCTCCTTAAATGCCTTACGCACATATTCAGTTAGTACAAACATTCCACTTCTTTTCATACAATTAGTAAAAGGAGACCATGATGATGCTAAAATTCTAAATGAAAATCAGATAGAAAGAAGCAAGACCATGAAAACTACAAGCGGCCAATTGGTAATAGCTGCAACCTCATTTGGATCTAGTTCTAAGCCTTTTGCTGATATAATGAAGCCTAGAAAATTCATAGAAGTAGTCAACTGAAAGGATCAAGATGCCCAAGAGGGGGGTGAATTGGGCTAATTCTAAATTTCTTCCAATAATTAAGCCCTACACTTTGCCCATTTCACCCTTTATACCTAAAAGTGTTTCTATTATTCTACCGCACAAAAGTTTTGCACCCTACGTTCCAATCCTACTCTAGCATGGCAATTCTAAGAATGTAAAGACATGCATTGAATTTCTCAAATGCAAATGCTCAAAGTAAAGAGAGGGAGAGGAACGCGGTGAAGTTTTTCCAAGGTATCGGAGAGTCACCATTCCCCACTAATCCTCGTTAGAGCACCCGCGCAAGGGTGTAGCTCCCCCTTGATCCATCATGGTAAATCGCCCACAACCGCTCACACCATGGCTTGGGTCATCCACAAGCTCTTCCAAATGATCACCAAACTTCTAATCACCACCGAGTCGTCTAGGTGATAGTGATTACCAAGACTAACAAGCACAAACTCTCACTTGACCAAGACAAGCCTAATGACAAAGGTGGATGCACACTTGCTACTCCCTATGCACTAATGAGGTCCTTAATCTTGTATTCTCAAATCTCAATCACCCCACTAGGCTCTTGCTCTCCCTTGTACTCTAAAGTGTTTCCTCAGCTGAACAAATAGGCAAGAGAGCTAAATTAGACAAGTAGGAGATGTATTTATACACCCCCATTCAAAGCATAATCGTTAGGGTCCAACCTAGCATATTACGTAGTGACCGGACGCGCAGGTCGAAGTGACCGGACATGTCTGGTCAGTAGCCAATGACTACACTACGTCATTCTAACAGAGAGGACCATTACTATGACTAGACTCAAGGCTGAGTCTGGTCCCTACCCACCGAATGTGCTCGGTCATGATTTTTGGTCTCTGGACCCTCTCTGTTATTGACCGGACATGGTCAACCATGAGTCCAGTCATTTACCTCCCTACTCTGGTCCTTAGTCAACACCGAAACCCTACTGCTACAGTGCCAGTAGGCTACGCATCCGGTGTTGATCCTAAGCCAGTGTATGATCGCGGTGAGGCCTTGGTTGCACGCCTAGTGTACTGACCGGACTCTGTGAGCTTGGGTCTGGTCCAATGTTTCCTAAATGGTAAACGGTCTTTACACGGTCGCCCTTTGTTTTGCATTTAGGTTGTTTACACGGTGTTTAAACGAAGTTAAACGGTCTAAACGGTTTTGTACTTTAAAAAATACATATAATTATATATGTGCATGTAAAAAATCAAGTATTCTAGCATTTATACATATTTTGGTATGTATATATTTTTATGCATGTGAAAAGAACCAAATATAGATATTTATGCATGTAACATATCAAGTGTACACATTTATAAATATAATAAACTTAAGTATACAAATTTATCCATACAAAACTGAACTAGATTTACCTCGTGTTCACCTAAATAGCTGTTTAAACAATTGTTTAGCCTATTTAATGTTGTTTATCTCCGTTCCGTTTAGGCCGTTTAGACCGTTTTCCCGTTTTTTGACCGTTTAAACGGTCAACCGTTTATTTTCTATTTACCCCCTAAACAAAGCAGTTTACCTCCATTTACCGTTTACTGGCCGTTTAAACGGTCGTTTAATCCGTTTAGGCGAACACTGGTCTGGTCACTGCATCCTCTGTGTCTGGTCAGTGATCCACACTTCTATTCACTTCCAATTCAAGATTCTTTGTAAATGAAGTTGACTTCAATTGATATTTGGGCTGTCCCTGAGCTACCTAGTGCTAAGTTTGACAAGTGTGTACCACACCTAAACCATTAGACTCACCTAGGTTAAGCTACTAGTTCATACCCCCCTTAATAGTATGACCAAATGAAAAATAAAGTCCTAAACTACTCTAAGTGTCTCTCCAATGCCAAATGACACTTAGAACTAGTCTGTCCTTAACCTTATCGTCCATCCTTTGAAAACTAAAATGATTTCCATTGATAGGGGCATGAAAACCTTTGAGCGCCCAAACAATCGCCATTATCATGACCTAACTCAAATTGCCTCTGTAAAACACACATTAGTCACAATAATCTTATGTCATCATTAATCACCGAAACCCAACTAGGGGCCTAGATGCTTTCAATCTCTCCCTTTTCAACATGCTTGGTTCATATAAGCAATTAACAATAAGAAAAGGGGTTAGGCATGCTTATATGAACCAAGCCAACATCAGTACTCAAGAGAATATGAATGAAGCATGAGTACACAATTTAAAGCTCATTTGAATCAGAGTAGAATGCTGAAGCAAAGCAAATGAGCATAACCAAGTGACATAATATATAAATCAAAGTAGAGAACACACATGTCACATAAGTCTCACAAACACACATATATCACAAATCATAAAAGTAAACATGATATGCATGAGTGTCACACACAAAAGAACAAGTCCATCTCACACGCTTCCCTTAAGTCTAACATACTCGCTCCCTCTCCCCCTTTGGCATCAAGCACCAAAACCTAAGGGTCGGTTGGTTGGATAGGGGCAGACGAGTTGGGCACAGAGGCACAGGGAGTGAGCTGAAACTAGGTGTTGGCGGTCCTTATCGACCAAATTCGATAGCCAAATAAGATACAAAAATAGGAGAACTAAGCAAACTTACACACATATGTTATTTATATTGACATATTCCACATGTATTGGAAGATCAATGTTTTGCAGGGCATATACAATAATACGGTGGAATTATAGTCAAAGTACACCATCAGAGAAAATGTAACGTAGATCTACTCAAACCAAATACAAAGAAGGCCCATCTAACTGATCCAACCAGGCCAAGCACCAACATGGCAAGGACCCAGGCCTAGCTAGGAGCCTACCTACGCAAGGTGGTGGCGAGGTAGGCCAGCAGGTTATGTGGCCGCACTGCCCTAGCATAGCTCAGCTCCACCTTACTCTAGCAGTTGCATGGTGCAATGTAGAGGCGATTTCTGCTAGTTTCCATGTTTAGCACACCCAGAACCAACCTCCACCATGTATAAAAGGATGTGTAGAGCCCCCCATTCAACACACACCACACTTGAGCTCTCTCTCTCCCTCCACACTTGTACTCTTTTACTATTTTTAGTAGTGTTTGGAGCAAGGCAAGCTTCATTAGAGAGCTTGAGCAACTTGAGCCTTTTGGGATGAATAATACCAAGAGTTTCCATTTGTACTTGCTCTCATATTATCAATATAGCTATGTGACGAGATCCTAACATATGGGTATGTTAAGCCTTGGGCCCAGTGGTTCTCGAATGAAGAAGACCCCCCGACCGACCCCTCGAGGATCCCTTAGGGGCTCAGGGGCTATACCCATCGGTATGCTTGCGCGCACCATCTATAGAAGAAACCCTACTAGGTCTGACTACAATGCGACCTCCGGTTCGGGCTCAGGGGCTCGCCTGAGCCCTAGGCTCCCAATCTATGATGACACTTTGGCCCAGCCCTTGGGTCCTGCCCCACCAACAACATCAGCCAAGGCCCGTGCACAAGAAGACATGCCCCGAGCTACCTAGGCTTGAGGGCTCCTCGGCGTTGCCCCTTGGGCATGGCATTGCCGGGCACTTTCCTGACAAGGTCACGCATGGGGCATGACACAAGAAGACAAAGCTTCCCTATGGCCTCCAAGGGCTCAGAGGCTCCTGAGCCCACACGTTAGCCCCTGAAAGTTGACCTCCTTCATCACCAAGAAGACTCCAGAAGATCCACCTAGGAAAGGCCAGTCCAAGCTAACACAGCCTAACACGTAGAGTGTCAAAATAGAGTAGTCGGACGGTGCCTAAGGCTTCTTCGGCTCCATGACATTGCCATGGTCCACAACGCGTTGCTGCAAGGCCCTCCTAAACTCCGGCGCATGTAGACCATAGACTAGTTCCCCCAAACTGCCATGTACCCGACCTATCTCATTATATAAGGGATAAGGTTGGACCTAGGGGGGACGATGAGGAGAAGAAAGATCATTCCATTCCTTGGCCTTGGCTTAGTAGCGAGAGCAAGACAACCTACCGAGGGGCACCGAGAGCTCCTCCACCACATCCCGTCGTCTTCCTCCTCTCTGATAAGGGGATGGCACCACTGGTGGTGAGGCAACCTTAGGATTAGCACCGAGCTAATCCCATACCAAATCTCTCTACAACCTTGTAGTAACCTCTTGATTTTTGGTGCTTTTGAGTATAAGGATCATCAGTTGTTGGACACATGGCATTGATTAGCCTGAACCAAGATAAATCATTGCGTCCTCTCTATGATTCTTGTGTTCTTGAGTCCACCTGAGCCACTAGAGACCCATACTCTAACACCGACTCGAACAACAATGTTTGCCATAGTTTTGACCCAGTGACAGCTAGCACGCCAGGTAGGGGGCAACGTTGAAAGCATCTAGGCCCCTAGTTGGGTTTCGATGATTAATGATAATACATGATTACTATGACTAACGTGTGTTAAGTAGAGGCAATTAAGTTAGGTCATGGTAATGGAAATTGATTAGGCAATCATGATTGTCATGCCCCTATGATGGAAATCGTTTTGGTTTTAAAAGGATGGACGACAAGGTTAAGGATGGACTAGTTCTAAGTGTCGTTTAGTGTTGAAGAGACACTTAGAGTAGTTTAGGACTTTGTTTTTCCTTTGGCTATACTATTAAGGGGGGTATGGACTAGTAGCTTGACCTAGGTGAGTCTAGTGGGTTAGGTGTGGTGCACACTTGTCAAATCTAGCACTAGGTAGCTCCTAAGTAGCCCTAAGATCAATTGGAGCAAACTTCTTTCACATATGATCTCAAGTTGGAAGTGAATGGAGGGTCAAATGTTGACCGGACGCTGGTCTTAGTGTGACCGAATGCTGGTAGTAGAGTCTGGTCTATTCATTTGATCAAGTGAAGTCATCTAGATGCAACCGGACGCTGAGAGAAATGTGACCGGACGCTGAGTGCTAGAGTCTGATCAACTCCAGTAAGGTTCTAGGGAGGGAGAATCCTGATCGGATGCGTCCGGTCAGTGCTGACTAGACGCTGGTCAGGTTTCAGTTGTTGACAAGACGCTGAATAGCAAAGTGACTAGACTCTGGGCGCCAGTGTCTGGTCAACATCAGTAAGGGTCTAGAGAGCAGTTTTCATGATCGGACGTGTCTAGTCAGTGCTGACCAGACACAGGCCAGCATCTAATCACCTTGACTAGAGTGTCCGGTCACCCCGCAGAGTGCTGACTCAAGCACATAACGGTTTGATTTGAATGATGGGGTATAAATACTTCCTCTATTCATTCAAGGGAGTACTCTTGCCCATTTCAACAGCTGAGAAACACCCTTGAGAGTGCCAAGGAGAGCAAGAGCCTAGTGAGGTGATTGAGATTTGAGAATCCAAGATTAAGGCCTCATTAGTGAAAAGAGAGTAGCAAGTGTGCATCCACCCTTCTCATTAGGCTTATTGTGGTCAAGTGAGAGTTCTTACTTGTTACTCTTGGTGATCGCCATCACCTAGATAACTTGGTGGTGATTGGGAGTTTGGTGATCATCCGACGGAGCTTGTGGATGACCCAACTGAAGTTGTGAGCGGTTGTGGGTGATTCACCACGATGGATTGTCGAAGAATCAACCCGTAGAGAGCACTTGATCCTTGCATGAATCAAGGGGGAGCTACACCCTTGCGCGGGTGCTCCAACGAGGACTAGTGGGGAGTGATGACTCTCCGATACCTCAGCAAAACATCGCCGCATTCCTTCTCCTCTCTTTACTTTAAGCATTTACATTTGAGCAATTCAATTCTTGTCTTTACATTCTTAGAATTGCCATGCTAGAGTAGGATTGAAACTTTGGGTGCTAAACTTTTGTGTGATAGATCAATAGAATCACTTTCTAGGCACAAGGGGTGAAGTGGGCTAAGTGTAGAGTTTAATTATTGCAAAGAATTTTAGAATTAGCCCAATTCACCCCCCTCTTGGGCATCTTGATCCTTTCAATTGGTATTAGAGCCTTGTACTCACGTATTTAGGCTTAACCGCCTAGAGAAAGATGTCTCACGGGGATGGACCTCCTCCTATCTTTGAGGAAGATGATTTTCCTTATTAGAAAATCCACATGGAGGCGTATTTAGAAGCTCTAGATGTTGGAATTCTTAGAGCCGCCTCTCAAGGTTTCCCAAAACCTAGGGATCCCATGCACCTTCAAGCCAATGAAGTGAATTACGAAAAATGGAATGCAAAGGATAGAAACACCATTTTTAGAGGCCTTTGCAAAGATGTGTTTAACTAGGTGAGGAACCACAAATACGCCCATACACTATGGTCAGATATTTGTGCACTACATGAGGGAACTAAGAGCGAGCGTGAGGAACGCTATCATCTTGTTATGAAAAAGCTTAATTCATTTTAGATGCTTCTGAAAGAAAGTGCTAATGAAATGTACTCATGCTTAAATGTTCTTATAGAGGAAGTCAATGGGCTTGGACTTACACAAATGCAACCATCCGATGTTGTAAAAAAAATCTTGAGTGTCCTCCCCATTGACAAATATGGGCATATTGTGACCATGCTTCATCAAGGTGATCTTTCCACCTCTACAGCAACTCAAATCTTGGGAAAGATCAATGCTCATGAGATGTACATGCACATCACACCATAAGATGGCTCATCCTCTACCAAGAAGAAAGATAAGGACTTGGCATTCAAGGCTAGCCAAGAGAAGGGAAAAGCAAGAATTGAGTATGAGAGCTCAAGTGATGATGAAATTGATGATGCAAGTCTTGCTCTCATGGTGAGAAGAACCGCCAAGATGATAAAGAAGCTCAACAAGAATGACATCAAGTTTGATGGCAAGAAAAAGAAGTTCTTCACTAGAACTAGAAGGAAGCCAATCTCTGAGATGGATTGCTATAATTGTGGAGAACTTGGTCATCTAGCACATCAATGCTCCAAGCCTAAGAAAGACAAATATAAGAAGAAAAACAAGGTCAAGAAAGATGACTCAAGTGATGAAGATGAAGATGAGAAGAAGAAAAACAAGCCAGACAAGAAGAAGGATGGCAAGAAGAAGGATTTCCACAAGAAGAAGAAAAATGACAAGGCATACATCGTCGGTGATTGGCTCATGGACATTGATTCATCGAGTTGTTCATCCGATGATGATAGTGACAACAAGAAGGTGGCCGCTATTTTTATTGACTCTTCATCATCTTCACCGACACCACCACCATCATCATCTACACACCTATGCCTTATGGCCAAGGGTGAACGAAAGGTATCAAATGATGATGAAAGTAGTGGTGATCAACATGCTTGCAATGATGATAGTGATAGTGATGATGAAGAATTTGAATAACCTTCATATGATGATCTTGTTAAATTGCTAAATCAATATACTAAGATCATTAGAAAGTCAAGAGCTAAGAATGAAAAGATAGAACTTAAGAATGATTCTCTTTTAGCTAAATATGACATAGCAGAAAAGGCTAGTATTGAGGTTAGTGAAGCAAATGATGCTATGTCATCCAAACTCAAGGAGCTCAAATCTTCTAAGAAAGAGCTTAAAGATAAACATGATAAACTTGAGGGGATACATAATGAGCTCATCACTAGCTACAAAATGCTAAAAGAAGAATATACAAATCTCACGATCAATCATGATAATCTTGTTATCTCTCATGAGTTTTTATCCAATGAGACACATGATGCTACTAACCATGTTGTTAAGATTGATATAGCTACATCATATGATGATTTGATTATTGAGAGCATTGAGCAAGGTTCTAGTAGCAAAGGCAAGCAAGTGGTTGAGTCTGATAACTATGATGAGTATGTCAAGATCAAGAATGAGAATGAGAAGCTAAAGAAAGATCTTGAGAAGCTTTCAACCACCAACACCATTGTGATAGAGAACCTTGACCATGATAGTGATCTAGCTCTTGAGAATGAGAAGCTCAAAGAAGAGAACAAGAGACTCAAGAAAGAGAAAAATCATGATGAGCTAAAGGAAGAGAACAAGAAGCTCAAGTTAGAAAAAGAACACCTCAAGACCGGGTTGGGCAAATTCACAAGAGGTCAACATATTCAAAGTGAGCTACTCATGAACACCGTCATGAAGATGGATAGAAGTGGAATTGGATATTTGGCAAATCAAGAGAAGAAGGCTCAAGCTCAACAACAACAACACAAGTCAAAGCCAAAGCCAAATTGGTGTTTTGAGTGTGGACAAGAATGTCACTTTGCCCATAAGTGTCAAACTCCACTACCACAACCCTTGCCCAAGCATGCTAGACCTTTTGCTTTCAATACTCATTACATGCTTAGAAAGGATTCTAGTGGTAAAATGAAAGTCATGTTCTTATGACCTCCCAACAAGAATAGGCCTAAGAAAATTTGGGTTGCAAAGTCACTTGTAGAGAAAGTCAAGGGCCCTCAACAAGTTTGGGTCCCTAAACAAGATTGATCTCTTATGTGTAGGTGAACTACAAGACCGGTCGAAGTCATTGGGCAATTGATAGTGGTTGCACACAACATATGACCGGTGATCCTCGTATGTTCACCACACTAGATGAAGAAGTAGATGGCAAAGAAAGAATTACATTTGGAGATAATTCAAAGGGCAAAGTCAAAGGATTGGGCAACGTGGCAATATCAAATGATCATTCTATCTCAAATGTGCTATATGTTGCTTCTTTGAGTTTCAACTTGTTATCCATTGGACAATTGTGTGATCTTGGCTTCCAATGCTTGTTTACCAAGAAGGAAGTGGTTGTATCTAAGAAAGATGATGATCAAGTTATATTCAAGTGATTTAGATACAACAACCTATATCTAGTGGATTTCACCTCCGAAGATGCTAACTTGAAGATATGCCTATTTACCAAAACATCACTTGGGTGGCTATGGCATAGAAGACTTGCTTATGTTGGGATGAGCTCACTGAAGAAACTTATGAAGAATGAATTGGTGAGAGAGTTGAAGGATGTGAAATTTGAGAAGGACAAGCTTTGTAGTGCATGTCAAGCTGGCAAACAAGTTGCAAACACTCATCCTACAAAAGCTTTCATGTCAACAACAAGAGTGCTAGAGCTCCTTCATATGGACTTATTTGGACCAACAACATACAAGAGTTTGGGAGAAAATCTTTATTATCTTGTGATTGTTGATGACTACTCTAGATATACATGGGTGTTCCTCCTTCATGACAAAACCGAGGTTGCTTCATGTTTCAAGAAGTTTGCCAAGAGAGCACAAAATGAGTTTGAAGTGAAGCTCAAGAAGATTAGAAGTGATAATGGTAAAGAATTTGACAACACAAACATTGAAGCTTATTGTGTTGAAGTTGGAATCAAGCATGAGGTCTCCGCAACATACACTCCTCAACAAAATGGTGTAGTTGAGAGAAAGAACCGGACACTTATTACACTTGCAAGAACAATGCTTGATGAGTACAACACACCTGAAGCTCTATGGGTGGAAGCTATCAACACCGCATGCTATGCATCCAACCGCCTTTTCCTTCAAAAGTTTCTTGGCAAGACACCTTATGAGTTGCTCAATGGGAAGAAGCCGAACGTTTCATTCTTTCGGGTGTTTGGATGCAAATGCTACATCTACAAGAAGTGATAACACCTAGGGAAGTTTCAAAGACATTGTGATATTGGTTTTCTCATTGGTTACTCATCAAAGTCTAAAGCATATAGAGTATTTAATCATGCCACCGGCTTGGTGGAAGAAATATATGATGTGGAATTTGATGAATCTAATAGCTCCCAAGGAGCACATGAGAATCTTGATGATGTAGATGATGAACCATTGAGGGAGGCCATGAAGAATATTCTAGTTGGAGACATCAAGCCTAAAGATGATGAAGATGATGTACAAGTGATTGATCCACCTTCTTCGTCTAATATGCCACAAGATGGTGATAATGATGGGAGAGTAGAAAATGAAGATACTCATGTCTCTCATGATCAAATAGTGGCACAAGCACAAGATGTTGGTGCTCCACAACCTCCCCGTCAAGTGGTTGATAGAAGGAATTCACCACTACTACAAGCTCATCCACAAGATCTCATCATAGGGAGTCTATCAAAGGGTGTCATGACTCGATCTTAGAAACTTGCTTCTTTTATTGAACATCACTCTTTTGTCTCTTGTGTTGAACCTAAGAATGTAGAAGAAGCTCTTCAAGATTCCAGTTAGATAAATGCCATGCATGAAGAGTTGAACAACTTTTCCCGCAATGAAGTTTGGACTCTTGAAGAGCGACCACAAGGTGCAAGAGTCATTGGAATAAAGTGGGTGTTCCACAACAAGCAAGATGATCAAGGCGTTGTTGTGAGGGACAAGGCAAGACTAGTTGCAAAGGGGTTCTCTCAAGTTGAAGGGTTGGATTTTGGAGAGACCTTTGCACCAGTTGCAAGACTTGAAGCCATTCATATCCTCTTTGCATATGCATCGCATCATGCAATGAAACTATATCAAATAGATGTTAAAAATGCATTTTAAATGGCTTCATAAATGAACTAGTCTATGTTTATCAATCTCATGGGTTTGAAGACCCTAGATATCCTAATAATGTTTATAGGTTGTCCAAGGCACTATATGGGCTTAAGAAAGCCCTAAGAGAATGGTATGAACGCCTTTGGGATTTTCTCTTTGAGAAGGGCTTCACCATTGGGAAGGTCGACACCACACTATTTACCAAGAAGCTTGATGGAGAGATCTTTATTTGCCAAGTATATGTTGATGATATTATCTTTGGATCATCAAATGAAGATTCTTGCAAAGAGTTTGGTGAATTGGTGTCAAAGGAGTTCAAGATGTCAATGATTGGAGAGCTTACATTCTTTCTTGGTTTTCAAGTCAAGCAAATGAGAGAAGGGATTTTCATCTCTTAAGAAAAGTATACCAAGGATCTTCTCAAGAGATTCAATATGGATGAATGTAAGCCAATCAAGACACCAATGCCATCTAATGGACATCTCGACCTAGATGAGGGAGGTAAAATGATTGATCAAACTCTCTACCGTTCTATGATTGATAGCTTGTTATATTTAACCGCATCTAGGCCCGACATCATGTTTAGTGTGTGTATGTGTGCTAGATTTTAAGCTAATCCTAAGGAAGCTCATTTGATTGTCGTTAAAAGAATCCTTAGGTACCTTAAGCACACACCAAGCATTGGCCTTTGGTATCCCAAAGGAGCTAGATTTGAATTAGTTGGCTATTCTGATTTGGATTATGCCGGTTGCAAAGTTGATAGGAAAAGCACATCCGGAGGGTGCCATTTGCTTGGTAGATCACTTGTGTCTTGGTCCTCTAGAAGTAAAATAGTGTGGCTTTGTCCATCACCGAAGCGGAATACATTGCCGCGGGTGCTTGTTGTGCACAAATACTTTATATGAAGCAAACTTTGCTAGACTATGGTGTAGTTCTAGAAAAGGTACCACTTTTGTGTGACAATGAGAGTGCGGTAAAGCTTGCTAATAATCTGTTTCAACACTCTCGCACCAAGCACATAGATATCTACCATCACTTTCTTAGAGATTATGTTGCTAAGAATGATATATCATTAGAAGGTGTAAGGACCGAGGATCAATTGGCAGATATCTTCACTAAACTGCTAGATGAGGCTACATTTTGTCGGTTGAGGAATGAGCTCAATGTGCTTGATTTTAGCAACTTCACTAGAAAATGAGCTTGTGTTGTCCCTTGCATTGCATTGTAATATACAACATGTTTACTTCTTGGTAATGCATTTAGAGCTTGTCTAACATGGTTAGGATAACCGTCAAAAAGCGTGTGAAGAAGCTTAACCTTGGATCAAACTTGACAAGCAACTAGAATTACTTTCAAGTATTGCATTGCATATGCATATATGTTGTTTTGTCGTTTCTCTTCAATCACCCCTTTATTGCCTATTTTCTTAAAAAGAATTATAGCCTAAGGCAAAATACTTTGAAAATTTTGAGGGTTTGAGAGAGGTCACTCATATTAGTCCCAATTGGTGTTTATTTGGGTCTTATTGAAGTTGGGACTTGATTGGGAGTAGGCATCATGAAGGAACATTAAAGATTTGCTGAAAAAGGGTGACCGGATGCTCGATCGGACTCTGCTCCCTATGTTCAATCAGTTTACAGGAGGTGAACCATTGCTACGAAGGAGTGACTGGATGTTGTAAATAGTACCTTTCCTACGTCCGGTCAGATGGTGTTCCTACATCCTATCAAACGAAGAAGGAGATCTAAGGATCGACCGGACTCTAGCTACGTCTGATTAGTGGTGATCGAATGTGTTCGGTCGTGACTTGGAAGGTTTTGGACCTCTCTGTTGTCGACCGGACTTCGGGTGGCAGCGTCTGGTCATTGCCACTAGAGCGTCCGGTTAGTAGAAGTCGTGTGGTTTCTAAACTCTTCTCTATTTCCTTATCCATCACAGGTGGGCCACCTCATATAATCGTACCACCAGTTGACCTAAGCCCGCATCCACCTTGCCCATGCATCATGCCACCATGATTCCACCGACATTGCACCGTGCCCCAATTGCTCAGTCATGCCACCGTCACCGTGCACTACTCCGCACCGTCTGCCCACGCCATCCGCACCCGCACTGCATAGCCATCCTAGCGTCGCCACGCCCCATAGTTGCACGCAAGCCCATGCCCTAGCGCTGCCTGCCTAGGCTGCCCATAGCAAAGCACCGCCATGCTCATGCCCTAATCACCACCTGCGACAGCGTCACTGCCTCTGCATCTTCTCGGCCGATGCATTGCCTCGCCGGAACCCTAACCCTAGGCGTTTTCCTAGTGGTTCCCCATGATTCCTTCCTCTACTTTTTGGTTAGCCAATTCGTCAGGTAGCAAGCCCTCGCTTCCAATTTCGTATCTAATGCTTGCTTCTTAGGGTTTTGTATTTCTAGATGTATATTGTAATTATTCATATATCCAATCTATTCTATCGTGCAATGAGTCAGTGTGTTTGAGGTTACTTTGGTAGTTAACAGTTAACTCGGGGCTAAGCCTACGAGTATGGATTGAGGCCAAGCCTCGTGAGTGTTAGTGACAGTTGGTTCTTGTCCATGTTTGTAGTTTATTTCAGCTCCAGCAATGGCACATGTCATGAATGTCGGAGGTGGTCCTGGTGATGAGGATTCGAGGCCTTCGCCTTGCCTATCTACTAAGGTGAAAGGCAAGGGGACAAAGAAGACTACATCAAAGAAGCAGAAGTTTGTAGATGCTGATACAACGAGAGCAGCAGTAGCAGCCGCTGCAGAGCGTGTAGAGAGAGGATGTGCTCAGAGTGGTGTTGTCATTGTAGATCAGCTCTCACCAGCATAGAGAGCCATCATCGAGGTGGTAGAGCATTGTCATGGTAGTCTAGCTAGGACTATCATGCTTAAGGGATGGTGTGTCATTTTGGAGGAGAGTCAGCCTTAGGGGGAGCCATAGTAGCAGGCTCAGCCAGTAGAGCAAATAGAGCAGACTCAGGAGGTAGAGCAGACAGAGGTGACAGAGTAGGCACCTCAGCCCTAGTTATGCTACTCTGGTCATACTCGTACCCAGGTGACACCAAGGTTAGAGACACAGAAGAGGGGTTCTCGTTCACCTCCTCGACCATAGGGTCCACCTCTAGTGACTCACCTAGATTTGAGGGCCACCACAGCCAAGCAGGTGCAACAACTTAGGTTCGTGTAATTCGAGGACTAGTTCCCGTCGAGGAGGGATGAGCATGCTTCAGAGGGATTCTATACACCACTATAGGAGGACTTCTACAATGCTTATCTGAACAATGGTGTGACTTTTAGATCACAGAGTGTTTGTTCCATTGAGGCCATTGTAGCAGCAACTGGAGAGTAGATCTGCCCTCATCTCTCTTACTTGCCAGGGTTGACAGACTTACTTGGATGGATAGGTAGATATGTTCCATCTTGGGTCCGTGAGTTCTACACTACACTTTGAATTGACCTAGCTCACAGGTTCATACACTTTGCATTCAGAGGCTGTGACTATAGGCTGATGAGCTTCAGGGTCAGAGAGATCCTCAGGTTACAACAGTCACCCATTCGCCTTCATGAGGTTTGCTATGGTCATACAGAGCCTCCTAGATGCCCTCATGGTAGTCTTGTGCCTCCCACAAATCTTATCTGACCTTGCTTCATAGAGCCACTCGACGAGGGGTTGAGCAAGACACCCAGAGATCTTACTCCTATAGCCAGACAACTTGATGCTATCATGAGGAGGACCCTGCTACCGAGGATGGGATATCACAAGGGATTGACTCGCATTTAGTTGTGGCTACTGAACTCTCTAATGCAGCAGATAGTGTTTGATATATGGGATGTCATTCTTTCTAAGATGGAGGATACACTTGCAGAGGGATTTAGAGGTCATAGGCAGCTACCATATGCTCACTAGATCACTTTTCTGATTCATAGGGCAGTCACAGTGAGGCCTCCTAAGATGTTGATAGAGTATTCTGGTGCTACTATAGAATTTCTAGCTTATAACATGAATCAGATGCTCCATCATAGCAGAGTGAGGTCACCTAGCCAGCCAAGCCATCGCCCAGAGGTGCTAGAGTCTACAGCCTAGCAGGATGAGATTATCAGGGGCATTACAGCGATAAAGGAGAAGTAGCTAGATGCACAATAGGAGGGTATGGTTGAGAGTGACCCTAGTGATAGTTCAGATGATGACTACCAGGATATCCCTCAGATGCCTCCTCAATGACATGATGGTGAGGCCAGTGGCTCTAGCTTAGCTCCATAGGCACCATAGATAGACCCACTCTTCTTGCTATACTTGAGCGGATGAGGTAAGATTAGGCTCGCTAGGCCTAGGAGACAGCAACTGCTCTAGCATAGATTCATGCTAGATAGGATGAGTTCCAGCGACAGCAGGAGGCTATATAGCAGCAGTAGGCCATGCAGCAGCAACAACTCCTCATTTAGCAGCAGTTACTTGGTTTCATGCAGCATGTCATTACTGCTATTGGAGCTCCACCACCATAGCTTACACCTCAGCTCGGCCAACCTACCACCACTATAGTGACTCTAGGTTTTCAGCCTAGTGGCCTTCAGAGTTAGGGATAGCTAGCTACCATGTTCGCTTCACCTACAGAGTAGGTGTCCCAGTGGTTTGCTTCGCTAGTGCCAGCCTAGGGTGTTTCCTTCACACCTCTACATATGGGCTTCACATTGGCTCAGAGTTCATCGATGGTTATGATAAACACCCTAGTTTCTAGGAGCCTTGGTGCTACTTTTAGTGAGTTAATAGGGCAGCCTACACCACTAGAGCTACGTGTCCCTAGACCTTCCACCATTGCTCCAGTTATTGGGACTACAGAGACACTCCCATCATTAGTTGCATCATCAGAGCCACCTGCTATAGTCATACCTATAGAGTCATAGGTCGCACCAGTTCTAGAGCAGACCTAGATCGCTTCAACATCACTTCTAGCGATAGAGGGTCAGATAGCTCAGAGGTTAGGATCAAAGGATGATGCTACCCAGTTCTAGATTGCTCATCGCACCTCAGTGTCCGACTCGTCTGCTGCTGCCCCACCGACAAGGCCTTAGGTTTTGGTGCTTGATGCTAAAGGGGGAGAGAGATCAAGTATGATAGACATAGGGGGAGCTTATTTATTACATTTGGCTTTTTATGTGTGATACATTATTATGCATTCATGTTTACTTTCATGCATTGAACTACATACGTGTGATCGTGATATTTATGTGATAGTGATATTTATGTGATATGTGACATGTGTGTTCTCTACTTTGATCTTTATATATGTCATGACACTTGGTTATGCTCATTTGCCTTGCTTCCATGTTTTACTCCGATGCAAATGAGCTTTATTTCTTATACTCATGCTTATTTCATATCTATTGAGTACATCATGTTGGCTTGGGTCATATAAGCTTTCCTAACTCTTTTGTTCTTATTGTCAAAAGCTTATATGAACCAAGCATGTTGAAAACCTCATCTCTTTTACATACTTGAGGTTGTATTGTCATCAATCACCAAAAATGGGGAGATTGAAAGCTTCTAGGCCCCTAGATGGGTTTTGGTGATTAATGACAATACGTGATTACTATGACTAATGTGTGTTTTATAGAGGCAACTAAGTTAGGTCATGATAATGGCAATTGATTGGGCAATTATGGTTGTCATGCCCCTAGTTGGGTTTCAGTTTTCAAAGGATGGATGCCAAGGTTAAGGATGGACTAGTTCTAAGTGTCGTTTGGTGTTGAAGAGACACTTAGAGTAGTTTAGGACTTTGTTTTTCCTTTGGCTGTACTATTAAGGGGGTATGGACTAGTAGCTTGACCTAGGTGAGTCTAGTGGGTTAGGTGTGGTGCACACTTGTCAAATCTAGCACTAGGTAGCTCCTAAGTAGCCCTAAGATCAATTGGAGCAAACTTCATTCACATATGATCTCGAGTTGGAAGTAAATGGAGGGTCAAATAATTGACCGGATGCTGGTCCAGAGAGCAGTTTTCACGACCGGATGCGTCCGGTTAGTGCTGACCGGACACAAGTTAGTGTCCGGACACAACTTAATGGCTCTATGGTGGGAGAACTAACCAAAGTATTTGGTCACCCCATAGAGTGCTGACTCAAGCACATAACGGTTCATTTTGAATGAGGGGGTATAAATACTTGCTCTATTCATTCAAGGGAGTACTCTTGCCCATTTCAATAGCTGAGAAACACCCTTGAGAGTGCCAAGAAGAGCAAGAGCCTAGTGAGGTGGTTGAGACTTGAGAATCCAAGATTAAAGCCTCATTAGTGAAAAGAGAGTAGCAAGTGTGCATCCACCCTTCTCATTAGGCTTATTGTGGTCAAGTGAGAGTTCTTGCTTGTTACTCTTGGTGATCGCCATCACCTAGATGACTTGGTGGTGATTGGGAGTTTGGTGATCATCCAGTGGAGCTTGTGGATGACCCAACTGAAGTTGTGAGCGGTTGTGGGTGATTCACCACGATAGAGTGTCGAAGAATCAACCCATAGACAGCACTTAATCCTTGCGTGGATCAAGGGGGTGCTACACCCTTGCGTGGGTGCTCCAACGAGGACTAGTGGGGAGTGGTGATGCTCTGATACCTTGACAAACATTGCCATGTTCCGTCTCCTCTCTTTACTTTAAGCATTTACATTTGAGCAATTCAATTCTTGTCTTTACATTCTTAGAATTACCATGCTAGAGTAGGATTGGAACTTAGGGTGCTAAACTTTTGTGTGGTAGATCAATAGAATCACTTTCTAGGCACAAGGGGTGAAGTGGGCTAAGTGTAGAGTTTAATTATTGCAAAGAATTTTAGAATTAGCCCAATTCACCCCCTTCTTGGGCATCTTGATCCTTTCAAGCATCAAGTGTGATTCTAGCTCTATGGTGGTTGGAGCCACTCGCCTCATTGTTGAAGCAAGCGGCACCGCCCTAGATGGCAGTGTCCGCTTCCTCGGTGAGTTCTCCATCACGACTGGCGCCTTCGCTCTAGGCCAGGACCTCACCTTTGGGACCCTGGCCTACATCACCGACTACAATGGTGAGCTTCATCCATTCCATTGGGCTACGACAATGGGCAACGAGCCCTCAGCACCACCCACTCTGCCAGGGCTTTTGGGAGTAGATCTTGAGGTCCTAGCTCGATAGATCTAGTACGGTTTGGGCCTAAACCCCACCATGTTAGCCAACGTCCACCACTAGATCACCACCTGTGAAGTGCTCCCACCACCTGACCGCTTCTACTACTACCTCCTAGATCTGCCTTTTGGGATCTAGAACACAGCGGTGTCCTTCTAGATGGAGCTAGAGCACCTCATCTGTCGCGAGACGCCATGAAGCGCCATCCTTTCTGGTGGGGCAGGGACCGACATCCTGTAATTGCGCACCTTCCTCGAGATTTTTTTGGGGAGCGACTTGGAGTACCACTTTGATGATGTTGACTGTAGCGCCCCTCCATGCATGTGCTACCACATCGATGGTGACATTCATGTTGAGGAGGTGCTCGAGCTCACGCCGCTAGACTAGAGTCCCCATAGCCACGTGGCCTACCTCTAGGAGAAGGAGGATTGCCTGCGAGCTTGGCAGGTGGACCTAGAGGCCGCTAAGGTAGAGCTCGAGCACCAAAGGTAGGACCTTGCATAGCAGCAAGCTGCGCACCCTCTCGACGATGACAACAACGCCCGCATGGGGCTCCTAGCGGCCTTTTGCTTTCCCCATGCGGCATACAACATGGCGGCCACCGCTTACTACCTGGAAGACATCTCGGACATGCCAGATGTTGGTATTTATAAGTGCAAATAGAATATGAAGGATTGCGCAAGTGCATAGAATACCATTGTAGCATTTTACCAGGTGTATTCCAGGTATCGTTATTTATATTTTACCGCAAGGAAAGAATGGAGTAAAGATTATTGAATATGAAAGGAGTATCCATCAGTCAACATACCATGATAGCTAGAGCAAGGGGTAAAGGTAATGATAGGAATTAAGCATAATAACACTCAGAGGATAGAAAACTAAGATACTATAAACAATTTAACTCAGGAGAACAACGGGTGTGGTAGATTTCTATGATATTCTTATTACAGGATCAAAGTATATATATACCCGAGACTATAGCTAAGTCTCACTCTACTTTTATACACTTTGGGACAATGCTTAGACAGTTGAGCACTGTAAAAGGATAACTCTACTAACGCGACTATGGTCCTACAATTTAAGAACCTACTCGATTCGGTATGGACTACGAATGATAGATGGGGCTATCACCTCCCACTTCTACCATACAACCAGAGAATAGGGTGTACTCATAGGCAGAGCATCATATAAGCACCATGCTTACATGTGGCTCGGCTACTTAGCCCAACCATGGTAAACTAGCAGGCTAAGTGCTCTATGAACCCGCACACAAAAGTAATGATAACCTTAACTAAGCAAGATACATATTAAAACTATACATAGCCATGTACATAGGAATATGATGAATTGATAATAAGTCTTACAAAATGTAGAAGTGAAGATACAAGGCTTTGTCGAGCCTCCAAGACTAGATCTGGAACTTGAGCGTGAGCCCAACTCGACCCTCACTCTCGAGCTACTAATCTACTACATTGGAAAGTTCTAGACCTATTCCTTCTGGTGTGTCTTGATCTGAATTAGTGACATGAATTAGGGTTTTAGGATGGCTCTAGGAAGGGGGTAGGGGCTACTATATATAGGGGGTAGCATCAATTCTGGACCCTTGGATCAAACCGACTTAAAAGGATGGCGTAGATACAATCTAGGAGGCGGTGGAGAACCAACATATGAAGGAGAGCTTGATAGGTGGGGTCCAAAGGCCAGCTGTCCTATAGGTGGGGCCGGTTGGCCCCACCTGGCAGCCACCTGCCCTCTACTTTGGTGGTTTGCCTTCTAGAGTCTTCTAGAGTTGTTTTCACCGTGAATAATTGTGATTTAATCTGACGATTGGGTCCACCTTGATGGTTTTCTAATTAAATCCTCTTGCAAACACAGATTCACCAAAACTTGTGGGATTTATTAGTTTAAACCCCTAGACCTATGTTTGGTGATGGAATTAAGTACATATGCCGGATATGTTGACAATTTATGATTGATGTTAACGATTGTCAACAAACTCCCCCACACTTAACCTTTGCTAGTCCCTGTGAAAAGTTAAACTTGAACAATGGATTAGGAGTTGCTCAATGCTTTCACGCCTCAAAAGTACACAGGTGTTCAATCAAAAATTCTCATCTAGATTAGAATAATTTGATCTGACTTTCAAACTTACCCATATTACCTTCAACCATGTGGCTTCTTATCCTTCACTTGGGTCTTGAGTAATTAAAAGATAGAATGATCAAGTCAATCACTATGTCTCAACTTCTTTGTTTCACCATTATTCCTAAGTTTTTGTAAGTTTTCAAAATAAAACTCAGAGATTCTATTGTATGACACTCTTAAGTCTCTCAATATATGTGGTATTCATGGATCCTTACTAAGGCAACAAAGATGTTATGCCTTTTTCTCTTCCTACCACTAAGGCATATGTGGAGTTCATAGGTAGGGAGAAAGCTAGAGCATACTTGCAATGCATATATTGTAAAGTTAAACCTCGGATCCAAAGAGAGTTAAGTCATACAATTAAATCAAGATGTGCATATGTGTGGAATATATGATGGATATATATATGGTGGCTAACCTAATTCTACTTTGCTCCTTGGAAACTTATCTCTCTTTTGAAAACTTGGAAATAATTTTGCAATAGAACATGGGCTATCTTATTCATCTCTTATTTCTTCTCTTTTTTTCAGGCGGGCATCTGAGTACCCATTGTTTTCAATATTTTGAACACTTGTCCATTTTTTTTCTCTTTTTTTTGAATAACTTTTGCATAGCCCCATGTCTCTTTTCTGCAACATAAACTTTTGAGATACAACAATAAGAACTGGCTTGAGGTGATGAGGGCCCACCAGGTGGAGACTGAGGCGGGGCTACGGAAATCCTTGGCGGACATCGAGGTGGTGCTCCAAAAATCCCTAGAGACCCTTGAGTCGGAGCGGAACACCCTGGAGTCAGAGTGGAATGCCCTAGAGTTGGCACGAAAGGCCCTAGAGTCAGAGCGAAAGGCCCAGTCAGAGGCAGACTAGGAAGTGCTTGCGCTCTAGGGTCGGGTGATGGGGATGGATGAGGCAAACACCTGGCTACGCGAGCAGGTGGCCCGACAGCGAAGGGACTCTCCACCCTTGAGAACTTCAGCCTCGGTACATACCTTCTATGTTTTTCGTTGTGTTGGTTTCTTCCTTTAGCTTGTTTCTAAGATTGTCACCCTTCTTCCAGAGCTAGGCGGAAAGGTGAAGTCGTTGGAGCGGGACCTAGAGACGGTCAAGGCGACGTTTGGCTAGAATGTGGAGGCACTGGCCAAGTCCCTTGAGGAGAGACGTGCCCTCAAGGGGGAACTTGACTAGATCTGCAAGGTTGCCCAGCTCATCGTCTTAGAGGTCTTTGGGTCGACACCAAGTACTAGCATGCCCACCATCCAGCTGGCGAAGGTCCCGGATGAGGTCTGGGCCCTCATAACACATGGGCTATTCTATGGAGTGTCGGGGGTGTTGACTTTGGTGGCGACGTACCACCTAATCCTGGACTTCGCCACAATCTGCTGTGGGTATGCCGACGGCTTGAGCACGGAGGACATCTAATCGCTCAGGGAGAGCTTGCTACCGCACACAAGGTTGGTGGCAGAGCAAGTCTCTGTGCAGTGGGTGATGGATGCCCACTGTGAGGACATGGTCGGAAGCATG
This sequence comes from Miscanthus floridulus, assembly GCF_019320115.1. NCBI lineage: Eukaryota > Viridiplantae > Streptophyta > Magnoliopsida > Poales > Poaceae > Miscanthus > Miscanthus floridulus. The sequence continues at coordinate 93,663,944 of NC_089581.1, read as the reverse complement.
TGTTGGGGGACATCACCTAGCTTGCGGATGGCATGGAGCCTGGGTCAAAAGTGGACATTGTCCTGCCTTCAACTGAGTCGAATGTTGTCCTGTTGGGGAGTGAGCAGCCCATGCCTTTGCCGGTCGCACTGACAGCAGATGCCACCGGGTAGTTCCAATAGCTTGTAAAGTATAAGTAGTTTAGCAAATGTAAAAAGTTAAGTTCATTGGGGAGCCCCCGTGTAAACATTCTTGTGTACTCAATGACTACAATTGGTTTTGTTTTTTGTGATGGAGTCACTCCGTTCGGGTAAGCTTGTCCCATTCGTTCCTTAGTTTTACCTTAGCATAATTTTTTTTATTCTTTCTTTTTCATACTACCCATTCATCCCATAGGCTACAACCTTAGGAGCCTAGGGCATGGCCCACAAGGCTCAGCTGCTCATAACCGTAGGTAGAGGCGGGGTGCGATCGGTCGGAATATTTTAAAGCAAAGCTACATAAGGTAATTTAAAGGAACAAACTACCCTTTTGTTCGGGTAGGAAGGTGTTTCACCATATGATAGTAAACAAAAAGAGAGGTAGTAGTGCACCCCCATGGAGCCCCCAAGCGACCTAGGCTGAAAGTGTTCGTGTCAGGGCGCTTTTATAGGAGCAAACATTAAGTAAACAATGGTAAGACAGAATTTTTAGGGGAAGAAACAACATAGCTGTTCCAAGCGTTGGTGAGAATGTCATCATTGTCATCCTTTGGTCAGTAGGCGTCTGGTTGGATCACCCCAACCTTTAGTTGTCCAGATCCTTGCCTGCTACGCCCCCTTTTTTCACCACTGCCTCTTCACCTTTTTCTTCCTTTGGCCTGCCAGCCTATTGCAGAAGGCGCTTGAGGAGCTCACAGTCCTTGTAGAGGTGTTTGATGGGGTAGGTGTGGTTGTTGCATGGGCTCTCCATGAGCTCATGGAAGTGGCCCAAAAGGTCCTACTGGGGCTGCTTGCTCATGTGATTTGTTGTGGCGACCAACGTGGAGTTGGCCCGTTGGTGGTGATCTTTTATGTTCTTTTTCCCCCTCTATGTGGAGAGGCCCTTGTCCTAATCCTGGCGCTTAGCCTTGCCTTTGCCTCGGCTTCCATTGGAGCGTAGTGGGAGCGGCGCTCATTAGATGTGTTGGACAAAGGCCCATGGTCCTAGGCCATCCAGGCTAGGACTCCGATCGCTGTTGCGAGTGTCTCGGTTTGGCCCAAGCTGCTCATCTACAAGCGGTCGGTGCAGAGCAGTCACCAAGTCAAGATGAGATAGAGATGCAGCTTCCTATGCCATGCTTGGCGGCTGTAGCGGTGAGTGGATGGAGCGATTTGTCTGGTGCGTCCCCACTCCCCTGGTGGGGAGAGAGGCCACGAGTTGGTGTCATGATGTGGAGCTCTCCGCCTATTGAACGACTACGGTCTCCACTAGTGCCCAAAGGTTCTAGTGAATTGCCTATTCCTAGGGGTTGTTTGGCTTGAGAAGGCTGCGTAGAAGCATTGCCATAGTGGCGATGTTTTGATTGGCCCAAGCGAACTATGGGGGATCATTCCCCATGTCCATGGTGTTGCGCTAGACCCAACGGGTGTGACCCTAGGCACCGCTCGCTGGTTTATGCGCATAGGGCATAGTGTGGTGTGCCGAGTGCACTGGCGCAGTTAGCTGCTGGTTTAGCCACTGTTGTCGTAGCTCCTCGCCATGCTCTCGTGTGAGTTTGGGGGTCTCTGCATGAGGGTCCAGAGGGGTGTGAGTCTACAAGGACTCCGTCACCACTAGTGGCTATCCTGGAGCATCCGCCATAGCGCACTCCTAGGATGGACAGTGGCTAGGTGCCACGTTGCCGATGCTGGAGCCATCACTCTCAACATCATCATCCATGAGGTTGAGGAAACTAGTGGGAGCATAGCTCGCCATCCCCACAAATTCATACATGAGATGGGGTGGCGCCGGCATCCTTTGGAGCCCCTGGGCATACGCATCCATGGGGCATGCGAGGTCATAGGGGAACTGGTCGCATGGTGGTCATGGCGAGGACAACGGTGTCCCTCCAGATAATTGGCAGAAGATAGAGAATAGCAAGTAAATAATAGCATGTACGTTAGTCATAGCGGGGTTTGAGCAGAGAGTTTGCTTGGAATGGAGCACATATGCCTCGTTGTTGAAGTCGTCGAGCGTCCTAGAGCCGATGGAGTGCGCCCCTCTGATGGGCGCTGGAACGAGTGCCTCCTCGCGGAGGTGTAGTACGTTGAGCCAGTCGGCGATGAAGTCTAGGCTTCCAAAGAGGAAGGCCTGGGATAGCTTGGAGATGGGTGGAACCCACATCCCAATAGGTGGGAGTGTGGGAAACTCTAGTGAGCCGAAGCAAGTCGTATCGCCTGAGCCCGCCATGGCAAAGGTGGCAGAAAAGTGGGCCATCTGATGACCAAAAAGTGTTGAACATACAACGTCTTCCCCACCGACGGTGCCAACTGTCGGTGCACAAAGTGACAACCATGTAAATATTTATAGTTTTGCCATATGTTGTGATCGGAGGTGGCCTAGCACTCAATGACATAGGGTTTATACTGGTTCAGGCAATGTTCCCTACATCCAGTTTGAGTCGGTCGGTGACTTTATTCCTGAGCCTAGGTGCTCAAAGTTTGCAGTGGGGTTACAAAGAAGAAGGAGAAAGATGGGGGGGGGGGGTACAAGAGGTCCGGTCGGAAGGGCCAAGTGCGACAGGAGCTCCGCTATGAGCTAAGTGTTCGAGCGTGTGCATGTGGTTTGAACCTGATGGTTCTACTATTGTGTACTAGTGAACTTGATAAATCTAATGAATCTACCTATTGGAAGAGAGTGCATCCCCTTTTATAGATGAAGGGGATGACCTTACAAGTGAGAGGGAAGGAGTACATTTGCTGCTAAGTCTTGCTTCCCACGCCGGTGGGTATAAGATGATGGTAGGCTCCCACAACACTATTGGATGTCAGATGCACGTGGGAGGTTGTGTTGTCTTCTTTGGGTATGGCAGACGTTGGTGCCTGCCACACTTTTGATACCTGGAGGCATGCAAGGGGTTTTACCATGTTCGCCTGGTATGGTAAATGCCGACGCCCACAACACTGTCGATGCCTAGAGGCATGTGGGGGTAGCCTTACCATATGGGAGTTAATGGTGCCCATAATACTGTAGGGGAAAATGTTGGCGCCTACAACACTGCTTGGGTTCTATCATCTAGGGAGGTCGCAGAGTACTGTTCCATAGGTGTACAGGGTATGGACCCTGGTATTATGATTTGACTTGTGCGCCCTGTCTTACTTTCTCTATCTGTTTCCTAGTCCTTACCGAATGGGCGTCCCTGGTTGGTTAGTCCCATTCGGCTCTAAATGCGGTAGTTTGGAGAAGAGTAGTGAGCAGGGGTTTGGTGCATCCCCAGTCGGAGACATGGGCCAGAGTCAGAAATAGTGCTTTGGCCTAGCCCTCCAGTCGGAGAGGTCGTCTAGAGGCGGGCTAGAGATCGAAGCGAGCTCTCTGGTCGGAGAGGTGGGCCAGAGTCAGAAATGGGCACCGTTCCTCTTTAGCCAGGCCTTTTGGTCGGTGATTGGATTGCCCTTCTAGCCTGTCGTTTAGATACTTGGGCCAGCCCATAATTTGCGCATTGTTTGCTTGGGCCGAGCCTTGGTTGGGAAGCCGGTCTGTGAGGGACCCTGAGTTTATGAACCCAACACTATGGCAAACAAAGGTAGCATGAAAGCATAAAAGAGATGTATTCAAATGGAGATGAAAGAGCATGATCATGATGAGATTTTTTTAAATAAGCATGAGCCTTCGTGTGCTCACATTTTTTTTCTTTTTTTAAATGCAAATGATATGGATATATGTAGGTAACTAAATATGTTATGGATTTGATATGAGAGAATTCAAACTAAATGGAGTGGATGCATGAATTTTTTAAAGTATGGTTTGTAAAAAATTAAAAGATAGCTACTCATCAAGTTTAAAGTCCATGAGCAATACTATCTCACCTTTCTTCATCATACTTACCATGACTCACATGATAGAATTTGTGAGAAGTGCAGCGTCTGTATTCATCACTTGAGATGTGATTTGAATTCTTATGACATTGACCATTTTCTCCAATCTACACATGGTAAGAGAAGTGTCTATGCAAACCTGTGAGATGGCAGGGTTCTAATGTTGATGGATCTTGAATGTTCAGGCACCCTGGTGTTCTTCAATGTTTCTTCTTTTCTTGTGGAAGCTTGCCGGAAGGTCAAAACGACGTATGCTCTCCTATCTTATTTCACAATTCAATAGAACAACGGTAATCCTACTAAAGCTAGTGGTATGTTAATGACCTAAATCTTTATGCCTATTGTTTCCTCGGCAACGACACCAAAAATGCTTGTTGGTATTTATAAGTGCAAATAGAATATGAAGGATTTCGCAAGCGCACAGATAATTTTACCAGGAGTATTCTAGGTATCGTTATTTATATTTTACCACAAGGAAACAATGGAGTAAAGATTATTGAATATCAAAGGAGTATCTATCAGTCAACATACCATCATAGCTAGAGCAAGGGGTAAAGGTAATGATAGGAATTAAGCATAATAACACTCAGAGGATAGATCACTAAGATACTATTATAGGATCAAAGTACATATATATACCTACCTAAGACTATATCTAAGACTCACTCTACTCTTGTGCACTTTGGGACACCACTTAGACAGTAGAGCACCACCAAAGGATAACTCTACTAATGTGACTACAGTCCTACAATTTAAGAACCTGCTCGATTCGGTATGGACTACGAAGGATAGATGGGGCTGTCACCTCCCACTGCTACCATACAACTAGAGAATAGGGTGTACTCATAGACATAGCATCATATAAGCACCATGCTTACATGTGGCTCGGCTACTTAGCCCAACCATGGAAAACTAGCAGGCTAAGCAGTCTATGAACCCGCACACAAAAGTAATGACAACCTTAACTAAGCAAGATACATATTAAAAGTAAGCATAGCCATGTAGATAGGAATATGATGAATTGATAATAAGTCTTACAAGATGTAGAAGTGAAGATACAAGGCTTTATCGTGCCTCTAAGACTAGATCCCAAACTTGAGCATGAGCCCCACTCGACCCTCAGTCCTGAGCTACTAATCTACTACATTGGAAAGTTCTAGACCTATTCCTTCTGGTGTGTCTTGATCTAAATCAAAGATATGAATTAGGGTTTTAGGATGGCTCTTGGGAGGGGGGTAGGGGCTGCTATATATAGGGGGTAGTGTCAATTCAGGACCCTCGAATCAAACCGACTTAAAAGGATGGCGTAGATGCAATATAGGAGGAGATGGAGAACCGGCATACGAAGGATAGCCTGACTGGTGGGGCCATAGGTTGGTCAGCCTATAGGTCGGGCCAGCTGGCCCCACCTAGCTACCACCTACCCTTTGCTTTGGTGGTTTGCCTTCTGGAGTCTTCTAGAGTCTTCTAGAGTTGTTTTCACCACGGATAATTGCGATTTAATCTCACGATTGGGTCCACCTTGATGATTTTCTTGTTGAATCCTCTTGCAAACATAGATTCACCAAAACTCATGGAATTTAGGGGGTGTTTGGTTCTTTAGTCACTCCTAAAAGTCATGTCACATCGAATGTTTAGATACTAATAATGAGCATTAAATATAGATTAATTACAAAACCAATTACATAGATGGAGGCTAATTTGCGAGACAATTTTTTAAGCCTAATTAATCTATCATTAGCACATATTTACTATATCACCACATTGTCAAATCATGGACTAATTAGGCTTAAAAGATTTGTCTCGCAAATTAGTTGCAAGTTGTGTAATTAGTTTCATAATTAGTCTATATTTAATACTCCATGCATGTGTCTATACATTCGATGTGACAGGAATTTTAGGAGGGCCTGTAGAAACCAAACACCCCCTTATTAGTTTAAACCCCTAGACCTATGTTTGGTGATGGAATTAAGTACATATATAGGATATGTTGATAGTTTATGATTGATGTTAACGGTCATCAACACCGGACCCAAAGACCAACAAGCGGCTGAACGAGGCAAAGCGGCTCCTTTGAGTCAGCCTCGAGTAGCAGGCTGATTGCTTGGCATCCTAGCACTACGTTGTGCTCTCTTGGCCATCCTAGACGATGTCCACTCCTAATTGGGACCACTCTGATGCTCACGCCCCATAGGCTAATGGAGCAGCAGTGATACCTCCAGCAATAGCTCTAACCAGCCATGGACCCAGGGCACCAAGCCTCGGTAGGAGCAAAGGCGTGACCTTTCTTCTTGGCTTCCCCCGCATGTCATCGGATTGGCCATGACCACAACATCAATGACACCATTGAGTCTAGGTGCCACGCTCAGGCACCATCCCATACCCCTAAGTGACAGGGCGAGGGCGTCACCCTAGAACACTTTGGCCCCTAGGCGTTCAGGGTAGCGATCTGGGTGGCTCCCTACCCTAGGCATTTTAGGCCACCGATGCACATCTCCATGTATGATGGCGAGACCAACCTAGATCATTGGCTAGAGGATTACCACCTTGCCATGAAGGCTAGGGGGTCAAACGATGACTTCACCATCTGGTACCTTCCTTTGCTTCTTTCACGCTCGACCAGAGCTTGGCTTGAGTAGCTCAAGCCTAGCAGCATCCACTGCTAGGGCAATCTCCGCTCCATCTTCATTAGCCACTTCCATGGTACATACACTCAGCCTAGGAACTTGTGGGACCTTTGCAACTATAGGCTAAGGCCCAACAAGACCCTCCGGGAGTACATCCAGCATTTCTCCAAGAAGCACAATGAGCTCCCCAACATCACCGACGCTGACGTCATCAACACCTTCATCTACGGCATGACCTGCAAGGTGATCATCCGAGCGCTCGGCCATGAGACCCCGCACATGATGTGGGAGCTCCTGGACATCAGCACCTATTATGCCACTGGTAAGGAGGTAGTCCTAGCCAACTTTAGTGGCAAAGCCAAGGCCGCCAGTGACCTTAGTGGTGGCGATGGCGGCGATGACCCCGCCTCGTCCCATTGATGCCATGATAGGAGGGACAATGATTAGAAGTGCCGTGGGGAGGAGATGGTGGCCATGGCCGACTATGCTGCTGGACCTTAGCCCTGCGAGCAAGGCAGACAACTAGAACACTTCGAGAAGGCTCTCGAGGCCCCCTGCCTATTCCATGAGGGGTGGGCAAAGCACCTCCTCAAGGACTATGCTACCGTGAAGGGCTATATCTGTGGCACCCTCAACTAATAGGGCAAAGCCCAAAAGCATGCCCTAAAGGTCGAGCGCTTCCTCATGATCTTTTGGGGCTCCCACGCATACGAATCCTACTAGTAGCGCTGCATCACCAAATAGGAGGTGAACACTGTTCTTACCCTTGCCGCTCTGATGCGGCTCCGATGGTCCCAAACGGCCATCACCTTCGACTAGGAAGACCACCTTGATAGTGTCCCTCATCCGAGGTGCTACCCACTCATGGTTAGCCTAATTGTGGGCACCACATGCCTTACCAAGGTACTGATGGATGGGGTAGAGGCCTCAACATACTCTACACTAGCACCCTCAACAAGATGGGCATCCCCCACAGCTACCTGCTCCCTAGCAAGGCACTATTCTATGGGATCGTGTCGGGGAAGGAAGCCGTGCCCCTCGAGCACATCTAGCTCAACCTCACCTTCGGCCAGCCAAACAACTTCCACAAGGAGCCACTCACCTTTGAGGTGGTTGACTTCCCCAGCATCTACCATGCCCTCCTCGATCAATCGTACTTCGCCAAGTTCATGGCCGTCCCTAACTACACCTACTTGAAGCTCAAGATGCTCAGCCCAAACGGGGTCATCACCGTCGAAGGGAGGTTTGAGCAAGGCTACCACTATGAGTAGGACTACATCACTCAAGCGACCATGCTCATCACCCCTATGATCTTGATAGCTTTTGCTGTGATGTAGGAAGGGTGCTGGTGGAGGAAGAAGCCAAGGCAGCCATGGTGATCGATCGATCGAGCATCAGCAATGCAGACAAGGTTCCTGGTGGTAGTGGTGGCTCGGTTGGCCCCTCCATCTAGGCGCTTGGCCACCTAGAAGGGGTTGACCCAATTGAGGTGAGTTCTGACCTTTCCCCATGAGGGAAGGCCAATGCCAAGCCATGACCCACCTGCCATCCTCCTTCGCCGGCCTACCTCTCCAACAACAAAAACCAAGATAACTCCCGTCCTCTCGACCCTCTTGCTCTGCTTATCTCTATGATTGTCTCCTTTAACTTGAGCCACCTATGTAGTAGCTCGACTGCACTAGGGGATTGACTGAGCTAACCACCTATTGACCTTTCTAAAGGATGACCACTACAGAAGGCCCCCGAGCGAGGGATCAGCAAGGTGCTAACAGAATGGCCCCAACCGCCATGTTACTAGCTATGTCATCTTTCCCTTCTCTTATGTCCATTCTATTTTCTTTATAGGTACCTACCTATTTCCTGATCCTTCATTGGATTGAGCCACCCCACCGCATGACGGTCTAGGAGCCCCCTAGAAGGGGCATCATCGAGGGTTCTAAGGCTAGCCCACTGGGCTTCAAGCTGCCCGAAGCACCTAAAGTGCTAGGGACACTCAGGAGATGAGCCCACGTGGCTGTAGCCAGGACACCTAGAAGCGTCTCGACCATCTATACGAGTGATGTTCAAGTACCAATTCTAAGCTACTCGTAGTGACCCAATGAGGGAGACAGCAAGCCCTCAAGTGCTGATAGATGGGCTTGGGAACTATATGAGTGGCTTGATTGGGAAGCCAAGGATCTCCCATCTAGGCACATGACTAGGGCACAGAACGACCATAAACCTAGGGTTCTCATGGACTTACTCACCAACAACATGAGCACGGTGATCTTGGCCAACAAGGTCATCATCGTAATAGCCCATCCCAATGATGGACAAAGTCTCTGAGCACAACTCAAGAGCAATGGGATTACAAACGAAAGTAGTTTCATTTCATTGATTGGGAACGACCAGATTATAATATACGATAGCAAAATCTGCTTTAATATAGCATGAGGTTGGCACCCTGACCCTGTGATGATCTCTTCTCCTCCTCTGAGGTGGAGGGAGGAGAGCCCCTACGGTGAAGGTCAGCCTATCAAGCTAGGAAAGGCTGACCTCTCCATATCATCTTTAGGTGAAAGCATGAGAAACCTATGAAGGGCAAGATGGCAAGACCCCTCACTAATTCCCTCCGTGGGGCTAATGTCACTAGGCTCTTAGGCTGAGAGCTATCGGGGACTTGGTCGGCCTCGCTGCTGATGAAGACTGAAGAAGATCAGTAGCTACCCACACTATGTGTAGCGAAATCCATGCAGCGCTACAGAGCATCTCCCACCACCTCATGTCGTTGTGGTGGCTACCTCGCTGGGTCCTTCCACCCTCAAAGAAGCAATCACTCAGCACACTAAGATAGGCTCACTAGGAGGGAAGCGTCACACTTCATCATAAGCATCAACTGCCTATGCAAGACATCAGTGGAAGCGATGTGCCAAGAAGCCACCACTCCCACTGATAGGGTGGCCACACAACAACCTCAGGTGCTACGCCTAAGTCCCTAGACAGAGCAACCTGACCCCCTAATCGATGGGCTCTCGGATGATGCATCTCCCAAAAAGCCAACCAACTCCTCAGAGTTGGGGTAGGAGCAGCTGAGTAGTGGGCCCAATGAGGGCCCCTATGTAAGGCTCGACGTGCTCCCCACACCCTGATCTATGGCTGCAGAAGGTTAGCCTAGAAGGCTAGCTCGAGAGGATAAAGACATGCTACCACAACCCTCAGAAAGGGCATGGTGCTTTGGATGATCAGATGGCCCCAAGCTAGAGCCCAGATGCTCTCGATCACCTAGCCCATAGCAGGGCGCCTCCAGGCTCAAGATTGGCAACTCCTAGATGAGTTCACTGAGCCCTTGCTCAGGTCGAAGACCTATGCGAAATAGACTCATGAAGGGATCAGCACCATCATTGCTCAGCCCTAACAACTAAGCAACACCAATTGCATTGGGGAAGAAGGCCCCAAGCAGGGCACAACGCCCTTGTTAGTGGAAGCTATCCCCGCCAAGGAGGGTTCGGTCACCAGAAGATCGAATTTAGCCCATTATCGCCATCACACCGAGTGAGGCCACAAAGGGCTCGGGGGCTCTAGACGAGATCCTAACATATGGGTATGTTAAGTCTTGGGCCTAGTGGGACCCAAATGAAGAAGACCCCCAATTGACCCCTCTAGGATCATCTAGGGGGGCTCCTGATGAGATCCTAACATATGGGTATGTTAAGCCTCAGGCCTAGTGGTTCCCAAATGAAGAAGACCCCCAACCGACCCCTCTAGGATCACCCAGGGGCTCGAGGGCTATACCCATTGGGTACGCTCACACGCACCCTCTAGAGAAGAAACCCTACTAGGCCTAACTATGACACGACCTCTGCTTGTAGCTCGGGGGCTCACCCAAGCCCCTAGGCTCCTGATCTATGATAACACTTTAGCTTGGCCCTTGGCTCCTGCCCCACCAACGATGCCAGCCAAGGCCTAGGCACAAGAAGACATGCCCTGAGCTACCGAGGCTTGGGGGCTCCTTGGTGCTGCCCCTTGGGCATGGCATTGCTGGCCACTTTCCCGACAAGGTCATGCACATGGCATGACATAAGAAGACAAAGCTTTTGCATGGCCTCTAGGGGCTTAGAAGCCCCTGGTCCCATGTGTCAGCACCTAAAGCTGACCTCCTTCACCACCAAGAAGACTCAAGAAGGTCCACCTGGGGGAGGCTAGTCCAAGCCAACATAGCCTGACTTGTTGTAGACGGTAGTTATCATCATAAACCATCAATATAACTTGTATAAATGGCTCACCATTGTAGACTTTGGGGTTTAAACTGATAAATGCCATGAGTTTTGATGAATCTATGTTTCCAGCAGGATTTAATTAGAAAACTATCAAGGAGGACCTATTCATCAAAGAAAACCATGGAATTTCACAGTGTAATCGACAAGGGAAGAGTCTAGAAGACTCCGAGAGGCTCTCCACCGAAGCGAAGCCTATGCCCCTGACACATTGGGCTGGCCAGCCCCACCTATAGGCTGGCTAACATGTCGGCCCCCCATGTCAGCCTCCCATTGCTATGTCAGTTCTCCACCACCTTAAGGATTGCATCTCTGCCGTTTATTCAAGTCGGTTTGATCCGAGGCCTCAGGATTGATGCTTCGGACTATATATACAAGCCTACACCCTCCCTCTTGGGCATATATTGGCATTTAATCCTGAGAGCTTAGAAGCCAAAAACCCTAATTCATATGTCCACTAGGAACATGGCTAGCAATCAAGAGAAGATTAGTCCTCAATAGGATCTAGTCTTGTATTAGAGATAGTGAGATAGAGTGAGAGGCAAAAGTTTGGAGGAGTCCTGGCCTATCGGTGCTCTCTCTATGGCTTGTACCCTGGTGGATTCATCTTCTTCTTGAGTTTGCTTAAGAGATTTCTCTAGTAATTGACTTCTAATTCAAGTAAGCATTTTGTTTATATTGTTGTTCATGTTTGCAACTCTCTTTAGAGTACTTTAACCCTTCTAGCTCCTAGGTTAAAGTAGTATTCATAGTGTAAGCATGGTGCTTAGACTCGGTTACTCATGGATGTACCCTATTTTCTAGATCGGTGGTAGCTCGTGTGGGTGACTCTTATTCAGGCACAGAAAACTTCGGAGCAAATTGGAAGGACCATTCAAGGTGATGACCACTTTGTTGCATGGAGCGGTAACACTTCAAAACGATGAAGGTTTGTTATTCAAGGTAAATGGCCACCATCTTAAGATATTTCTAGAACCTATAAACCACCTGAGGATTTGGATGAGGTAGATTTCCTGATTTTACCATAGATTTACACCTCTGCCATCCCCTTATGTTTCGTAACGTGAAAATATACTTTTCGGGATTAGATAGGGATTAGAAACCGCCGTGAGAAAAATCACCATGAGAGGATGACATGTGGGACCGGTTAGCCCCACCTAGAGACCGCCCGGCCCATTGTCAGTCCCTCTCATGCCCGATCAACTCTCTCATGTCTTCTAGATCCTGTCTTGTTAAAATCCTATAGTTTTTCGACGCATTCAATTTTTTCTCGTTACGAGATGTCATATGGATAGATCTTGACCCCTGCTACAAGTTGTTCCCCCCCTATAAAAGAGAGCCTCTGCCTGCCTCCATAGCCATCCCATCAAAGCCTTCTCTCTCCAACAGTAGCAAAACTCTCCTCCTTTCTAGTTCCCATGGCCAACAAAGAGATCGTCCCCTATGGTTTTGATCTTAGCAAGAAGCCCGATGCGCTTGCGCTGACTGTCATTCCTCCAGAAGTTACCCCATTCACTCTAGTCAATCTAACTTTGCCCAAGCTATCCGTCGTCCAGTGATCGCTCTGTCGCCACCACATCTGCTTCTTGAAGGCAAGCCATGCCAATAAGAGCCTCATCTAGACGTCTAGAAACTAATGTGTACTATAAAAATGGTTAATAACAAAGTGGTAGATAATTTGATAAGCTTTCCAGAAAGTCTAGGATCACTATTTTTGGATTTGTAGAACTCCAGTTATGAGTGAAACAAATAGCTACTATTTGTGGCATAGCCGATGCATTGTAGAAGTAGTTAAGCAATAATCGAGAAGAGATATGCACCTACTCAAACAATGTGATGCACTTGTAAACATATATGCATTCGTAATACTTATACCATACTCATGCATCTAGGATCGGAGGAAGAGATCACGTTGCTAGAATTCGAAGAAGTAGAGGAAGGGAACCCGCAGGAGGATCCGCAAGCCGCAGCTCCCGAAGGCGTGGAGCAGAACCCTGAAGAGCTTCCGGAGTGCCCTGACCATCGCCCTACTTCCTTTCTGCGAGGCAAGCCCCAGAGCATTATAAGTCTCCCAGTAATTTACAAATGTTTACTTATGTACTTATGATTGATGCATTAGGTTATAAGAGTTGAATGAAACCACTTGATGCATGTAAATTCCTTGTCTAGATATTAACCCTTTAACTGGTATAGGTCCAGGGTCGAATATATGCTTAGCCATGCTTAGACTGGTAGAAGTCGGGTGATGTCCTGTCACCTGCGAGATGTAGGTGGATACCGGAGCATGGTTGGCTATATCTGCTATCGTGGAACAGAACCATGAGGTAAAAGTAAATCGAGACCGGATGGGAGGTAGATAGAGAAGCAACAAGACATGGAGGTCTTGGGTGTGGATCTATCCCCATCTGTGTTGATTAAGGACCGTACCATTGTTGGTGCTTCTGACAAGATTGAACGCATGCCTCTCACTTAGCTGGCCGGATAACTCGTTCCAACCGCGAAGCCGAGTAATTCAACTCAGGCTGGGAATCGTTCTGTTGTGCGCTCCTTCTAGGGAACGATCAGACTGAGCCCGAGGGCAGGCTTGGCCTGAGCATCCTGGCATCTGGTGTTCCAGATTATGCGGCGTAGTACGGACCCGTGAAATGTGTACCAGAGTTGTACCAAAGGTGACCTAAGACTATCGTGGTTGGTAGATCTGGGTTTGTGTTAGGAATAAATTCCCAGCGGGTTGAAATCGATTCGAATCGCCGTCTCTCCCGGATAGTGAGAAACTTGGCTAGTCCCAACATCGTAGCAACTATATTATGAAACATGATGGTTTAGATGAATATGGAATTACAATACCTGCTATGGTTACTATTGTATGCTTCTTAATGATATACCACATGTTTGGCATAGGATAGTTGCTAATCTAGAAATGGATAGTTATAATTAACTTGATAAAGAAATCATAATTGTACAACGGGTAATTGCCTTTTACGCAAAATGTTGTCAAGTTACGTCCACTTATATAGCCTTGCATAATCCTTGGAGTCATTTTATTTCTGGTTCATGACGGGTAAGTCTAGCTGAGTACCTTCTCGTACTCAGGGTTTATTTCCCATTGTTGCAGATGGCACTGTGTATCATGGGTATTGCAAGAGTTGCTTCTATCCCGCTGTGGATGAGGAGTAAGCCTTGGGTAGGCTTCTTTAGTAATTCCTATCTTTGCTTTTGTGGACCATGATCTGGCTTGGCACTGTATCAACTATGTTGGAAACTTTATCTTCAAACTTATTTGCTTTCGCTTTATTTATCAAACTCGGTTTGTAATAACTTTTATTCGTCCTCTGATGATGAAAAGTATCTGTGAACTTTATGTAATATGTGGCATGTATGTTGAATCCTGTACGATCTTGGTTGTTGTAAATCGTTTATCGAGACCCATCGTGGTACTCGATGGACTATCGGGTTTATATGGGTTCAAGTATGATAGTGCGACCGCTTGCGAATTGCCATTGTACTTGTATTCTTATAAATTGGTCGGTTCTGCGATAGCTGGTATCAGAGCAAGATTCAACGTTAATTGTCACAAGTGTATTTAAAACAAAAGTTTTTGTGTTTCAGAAACCCTTCTCTAGCAACTAATAGTTATAGAATAGGTATTTGAAATCTAAAGTGTGCCAATGATCACTTTCCTTATGCCCAAATTAAGGACTATTAGGTGGCTATTTAAGTACTAACATGGGGTTTTTACTTCGTCGTCCATACGGCGTGCTATAGTATGGATGCCATTCACTTGAGTGGTAATGTATGGATCAAATGCCTCTACGCCAAGGTAAGATGAGTGTATGACCGCAAGATGTGAGCGTACGGTCGGGAAGAGTTAGTTTTGGTATGGCTATGTATGTATGCTTGCATGTGTATATGGTACGTATTTAATTGTGGGTTTAAATTATTGTCGGGTAGATTGATACGGAAGTATATGTATGGGTATACATATATGGAAGTATTTACAATTACATTCTGCATATTCATTATGGGTTTAGGGCTGAAATGAAATTTTATGCAGGTACACTAACAATGAAACATGTAGCTCGACTAGTTACGCTATTTATGAGAGAACATATGTATGCCACCGTGTCTACTGTTAGAAACAAATTTTTCCTAAGTTTGTGAGGACGTACGGAACAAGCATGCATCATGTTAAATTACCATTCACATAACTACATGGTTCCTCCCCTTATAAAATTCTTACTCGGTTATGTAACTCTTATCCATTATGGCTTTGTCTCACCAAAGGGTACATGTTAATGGTGCAGATGGCATGCACCAAGCAGACTGCTCGCAAGTCCACCGGAGGCAGAGCTCCTAGCCATCAGCTTGCTCCATGTACCCGTCAATGTCACACGTTCCTTGGAGAGTTTGGGATGCCTACACTCTTATGGAGAGTGCTCAGCTATGTAGGTTATCCGGGTGGAATGGAACCCCGCTACTTCTAGGCGAATGAGCGGTTGGGAGAAGGTCTCTTAGTTACTATGGAGGCCATTGTTCGTCCCCGAGGTGACGATTCTGAGTGGACAGGTTGGTGTTATGAGTCAACTGGTAGGACTGCTGAAGAAGCAGCTGGCAGGGCAGCCTTTGGGATCCTGAGGGATATCATGGATCGCTTTCCTCAGGAGCTGGCAGCCGCTTTGGTTGGAGTCTTTCCAAGAGGTAATCCCTCTACTGACTCATGGCAGCAGGCAAGAGGAATGGCAACCCAAATCAGAACAATTAGAGGCAGGTGAATGCTAGGGCACGTCAGGGACAAGTGCATTATACCGCTGTGGAGGAAGTGCCCGCCGGAGAAATTGTCACGGCTGGTATGTTTCTTGTCAACAAGCATCCCGCTGTTGTTTTATTTGATTCAGGAGCTTCTCATTCATTTATGAGTCAAGCATTTGCATCTAGACATGATCAAGAAATAATTGAAGTAAGCAAAGGGGGTTTTAACATAAGTTCAGTAGGGGGAACTGTTGCTACCAAAAAGATAGTCAAAAATGTACTCATCTCGATACAAGGGAGGGAGTACACAATAGATTTGATAATATTGCCGGGGTTGTCAATAAGTGTAATCTTAGGCATGAATTGGATGAAGTATCATGGTGCTCTTATTGACACTAGCACCCGCACTATTATGTTGAGAGAACCCACGGGAGGGAATGCTTTTCTAGTCCCACTCTCCCACGATTTCGAACCCCAACATTTAGCCTGTGCTATCCAAGCCACCACCATGTGTGATATCCTAGTAGTTTGTGAGTTTCCGAATGTATTTCTAGAGGAATTACCAGGTCTACCACCGGATAGGGACATGGAATTTAAGATTGAATTAGTGCCAGGTACCGCACCAATATCCAGAAGGCCCTATAGAATGCCACCCAATGAGTTAGCAGAACTTAAGGTTCAATTGCAAGATCTATTGGACAAAGGTCTTATCCAAACTAGCTCATCTCCATGGGGATGCCTAGCATTGTTTGTGAAAAAGAAGGACAAATCACTAAGGATGTGTGTAGATTACAGACCACTCAATGCTGTGACCATCAAGAACAAATATCCATTGCCCCGCATTGACATCTTGTTCGATCAGCTAGCGAAGGCAAAGGTATTCTCCAAAATTGACTTGAGATCAGGTTACCATCAGATAAAGATCAGACCGGAGGATATACCTAAAACTGCTTTCTCTACTAGGTACGGCTTATATGAGTATTTGGTTATGTCTTTTAGACTAACAAATGCTCCAGCCTATTTCATGTACCTGATGAACTCGGTATTCATGCCCGAACTTGATAAGTTCGTGGTCGTGTTTATCGATGATATATTGATTTATTCAGAAAATGAGTCAGATCATGAAGAGCATCTGAGGATTGTCCTATCCAGATTGAGGGAGCATAAGCTATATGCCAAGTTTAGCAAATGTGAATTTTGGATGAGCAAAGTACCTTTCTTAGGTCACATTTTATCAAGAGATGGAATCTCAGTAGACCCATCAAAAGTACAAGAGGTCATGGATTGGAAAGCCCCAACTTCGGTTCATGAAGTTCAGAGTTTTCTAGGGTTAGCAGGATACTATCGTCGGTTTATTCCAGACTTCTCAAAGATAGCTAAGCCTATGACCAGACTACTTCAGAAAGATGAGAAGTACAAATGGACACCAGAATGTGAAACAGCTTTTCACACCCTTAGAACTTTGTTGACTACCGCACCTGTGCTAGCACAACCAGACATTGAAAAGCCTTTTGATGTATTTTGTGATGCATCAGGAATAGGTTTAGGATGTGTACTTATGCAAGAAGGGAGAGTAATCGCATATGCCTCACGGCAATTGAGAAAACATGAAGTCAACTACCCTACACATGATTTGGAACTTGCAGCCATTGTCCATGCATTAAAGATATGGAGGCATTACTTGTTGGGCAATGTATGTCATATCTATACTGACCACAAAAGCCTCAAGTATATCTTTACCCAGCCAGAACTAAACATGAGACAACGTAGATGGTTGGAATTAATTAAGGATTACAATTTGGAAGTGCATTACCATCCGGGTAAAACCAATGTAGTAGCCGATGCACTTAGTTGGAAGTCCCATTGCAACACCGTGGAAGCACTATTAGAAGATGGATTCAACTTGCTACATCCTGCTGTACTACACAATATCACAATCAGTTGTTCGCTTGAGGGCAAAATCATAGAGCTATAGCAGACAGATGTAGGAATAAGTCACATTAAGAGAAAAATGCAAGAGCAAGAAACCAAACATTTTAGATTGGACGAAAGAGGTGTATTATGGTTTGAGGACCGGCTAGTGGTACCAAAAGACCGTGAGCTAAGGAATCAAATTTTAGAAGAAGCTCACTCGTCCAAATTGTCTATCCATCCGGGTAGTAGTAAAATGTATCAAGATCTAAGAACCCGTTTTTGGTGGACTAAGATGAAGAAAGAGATCGTAGCCTATGTTGCTAGGTGTGATAACTGCAGTAGAGTGAAAGTTGTCCATATGAAAACTGCTGGATTACTTCAGCCACTGCCTATTCTAGGATGGAAATGGGAGGAAATCAGTATGGACTTTATTACAGGCCTTCCAACAACGCCACAAGGTCACGATTCAATCTGGGTCATTGTTGATCGTCTCACCAAGTCAGCACACTTTATACCCGTGAACACGCGGTATATAGTTGGGAAATACGCTGAGATATATGTATCCCAGATCGTGAGATTGCATGGAGTACCCTGAACCATAATCTCAGATAGGGGACCACAGTTCATAGCTCATTTCTAGGAGCACTTACACCAGGCTTTGGGAACCAAACTAATCAGAAGTTCAGCTTATCATCTGCAAACTTTGGGACAGACAGAGCGAGTGAACCAAATCCTAGAAGATTTACTTAGAGCTTGTGTTATATCTTCAAAAGGTTCATGGGAGAAATGGTTACCGTTAGCTGAATTCTCCTATAACAACAGTTATCAAGCGAGTATCAAAATGGCTCCATTTGAAGCCTTGTATGGCAAAAAGTGCAGAACTCCATTGAATTGGATTGAGCCTGGTGAAAGGAGATACTTTGGTATTGACTTTGTCAATGAAGCCAAAGAACAAGTACGTATCATCCAACAGCACATGAAGGCAGCTCAATCAAGACAGAAGAGTTATGCCGACAGAAGAAGAAGACCACTAACTTTTGAAGTGGGTGACTATGTATACTTGAGAGTATCACCCATGAAAGGTGTGAAAAGATTTGGAATGAGAAAGAAGCTTTCACCAAGATATGTAGGGCCATACAAAATTTTGGAGCAAAAAGGAAATGTTGCGTATAAGCTACAACTACCACCAGAGATGAGTGCAATCTTTGATGTGTTCCATGTTTCTCAGCTAAAGAAATGTCTTCGAGTACCGGAAGAAGCGATTGCACCCACCAACGTGCAGCTTCAATCGGATTTGACCTATGAAGAAAAGCTAATTCGAGTATTAGAAGAGATGGAGAGAGTGACAAGGAGTAAGATTATTAAGTTCTATAAGGTGGTGTGGAACAATCATAGTGAACAAGATGCTACGTGGGAAAGAGAACATTATCTGCGAGAAGTTTATCCCGCCTTTTTCCAAGAATGGTAGGTCTTGCAAATCTTGGGACGAGATTTTTATAAGGGGGAGGGGCTGTAACACCTTGGGTGTTAGCCTTGCATAACTTGACTTGCATAACATGAGCATGATCATCACGCATTCATAAACAAGCATTTACAATTGAAACATTGAATCGAAACATATGCAACGTTGCTTGTTATTGCATGTTTCTTTGTACTTATGCAACTGATCATGAAGGTAAACATGTACTTGGTAGATTTGAGTCACCAGAAATATTTGGTAATGCTTAGGTTCACAAATGGAACATGGATCATGAATGTCATTTTTCATGGTCAAGTCTTTAAGGCATATTTCATGTGATTACTTTCAATAGCTCTATGAGTGACTACTACATGAAATGCTTGAATGGCCTTGAAAATTGCTTAAACATGCTTAGGATATCATTAGGAACAACTTTGGTATGTAGTGCTAGGGCTAGTTTGGTCATTAAGCCATGCTTTGATGTGTTTCCTCTTTTAAATGTGACGTGTTTGACCAATTTGGAACTAGGTGTTAGAGACCTTGCATGGAGGAGTTCACTAAAGCAATGTTGTAGTGTTTGACATAAGGAACAACTTTGATTTTTGGGCCTTTGACTGATTCAGCTCCTAACATGTGTGAAATTGGATTTCAAAAATCATCAAATCACTGATTTCCACACTTAGCAAATTTCACCAAGTTTTTTTTCACTGACCGACTGACAGGCTCACTTTGGGGAGGATTTTACTCAGTTTACGTTGAGAATTGGAACACGATCATTGAACAACATTTGTAGCTGGTACATGAGTCTACAAAATTTGTTTAGGATGTTTACACAAATGAGCCACGGATTAGCAGATATGTCGACTTGAAAACACGCTATCAGGCATCACCGTTCGCGACTGGCGAACTGAATCGGCTGATTCAGTGGCCGACCGCCGTCAGGCCATGGCCGCTGCATGGAGGAGAAACGGCCGTGCGTCGCCTCTACTCTGCCCAGCTAGGCCACGACGCGCCCGAGCGTGGCCTTAACATCGCCAGCGCCCGCCCAAGCCATCTCGCGCCTCATTTCCCATTTTCTGCTCCGTCTTCCTCGCCACCGCGACAGCCGAGCTCGGCTCACACCTCCGCCGTCACCATAGCCAATGCCAGCTCACCCTCACTGCTTCTCCACCCCTGCAACACCTCCACTAGTGCCCTAGCGACCCACTGCCTCCTCCCGTGCTCGCTGACCGTGCTTGGTAAGCCACCGCCATGCGTGCGACCTCACCGGAGCTTCACCGTGAGCCCTGTCACTGTGGCCGGAGCGCCACCGTCCACCTCTCCATGCGTTAGCTAGTGCGTCGAGTGCGTATTAGTTAGTATATGCTCGTCCGAGCTTGAGCTTGCTTCGCCGTGGCCTCCTCCGACGTTTCGCCGTCGTTCCGCCCCGCCGTGCCGCCATTGTAGCCGCTGTAGTCGCTAGCTCCGACGAGAAGGCCACCCACATAGCTCAATCATTGCGCCAGGTCACCTAGGTCATGCTGTGATGATGTCACCACCGGCGAGTTCACCGTCGGCGAGCTCTGGCCACGCCAGCACTATGCAGCGCCGCTGCCCTGTTTTGTGTCACTGACACGTGGGGTCCCCTAACCAGCGGGTCCCACCGGTCAGCGACAGCAGTGTTGTAGGCTAGTTCAAATATTCCAGATTTTGATTTGTTTTGTGAATTTTGTATCTTCAGTTTGGTAGCTCCTAAATTTCTGAAATAAATGTTGTAGTGTTCCTTAGGAAGTGTAGTATTTAGTAAAAATATGTTTTTAACATCTACAGTAGAAAGTTTTGGAGATTTAAATAATGATTTGAAATGTGCTTTTGAATGCATTCAAATTTGTTTATTTTATATCTAGAGTTCTTGTGCTCCAAAAATTATGAAATTTTTGTGGTAAGCTAGTCTTAGCATATATGAGCTTGGGTAAAAATTTGAGGACCAGTGCATGTGTAGAATTATAGTTATAGATTTTTCTTTTATGACTAGTCAATCCTTGCATGAATTTTTATAAATTATTTATGAGTCCAAAATTCATGAAATTTGTTGGAGGTAATCCTAGTACCATATGGATGTTAAGAAAAATAGGAAATCTGTTGCTTGACACTTTTCAATAGGATTTTCCATTTATGCTATTTCAAGCCTTGATGCCTTATCATTTTTGTACAAAATGTTCTACTTGGTAAAATGACATGAAATTTTTATAGTAGTCCTTTGATAGCATTAGTAAGGCACTGTAATTTTTTTGAGAATTTATTAAGTACATCTGGTATATGTTTATTATTTAACCTAGGTATCTAAATAAAATAATAAAGGCAATTAAATAAATAGTTTGGGCTCCACCATTATATTATATTAAATGTAATTAGTATGCTTAAACTGTTGGTAGATTATATGTTGTCAAATTTTGAATGATTACATGAAGTAGAAGTATTATTACTTTATATTGCATGTTAAATGGTTTCCGGACTAATTCTAGAGTGTGATGAGTTGTATGTTGAAGTAATGTGTACTGTAAAAATGGTTAATAACAAAGTAGTAGAGAATTTGATAAGCTTTCCAGAAAGTCCAGGATCACTATTTTTGGATTTGTAGAACTCCAGTTATGAGTGAGACAAGTAGCTACTATTTGTGGCATAGTCGATGCATTGTAGAAGTAGTTAAGCAATAATCGAGAAGAGATATGCACCTACTCAAACAATGTGATGCACTTGTTAACATATATGCATTCATAATACTTATACCATACTCATGCATCTAGGATTGGAGGAAGAGATCACGTTGCTGGAATTCGAAGAAGCAGAGGAAGGGAACCCATAGGAGGATCCGCAAGCCGTAGCTCCCGAAGGCGTGGAGCAGAACCCTGAAGAGCTTCCGGAGTGCCCTGACCATCGCCCTACTTCCTTTCTGTGAGGCAAGCCCCGGAGCATTATAAGTCTCCCAGTAATTTACAAATGTTTACTTACATACTTATGATTGATGCATTAGGTTATAAGAGTTGAATGAAACCACTTGATGCATGTAAATTCCTTGTCCAGATATTAACCCTTTAACCAGTATAGGTCCAGGGTCGAATATATGCTTAGCCATGCTTAGACCGGTAGAAGTCGGGTGATGTCCTATCACCTGCGAGATGTAGGTGGATACCGGAGCACGGTTGGCTATATCTGCTATCGTGGAACAGAACCATGAGGTAAAAGTAAATCGAGACCGGACGGGAGGTAGATAGAGAAGCAACAAGACATGGAGGTCTTGGGTGTGGATCTATCCCCATCTGTGTCGATTAAGGACCGTACCATTGTTGGTGCTTCTGACAAGATTGAACGCATGCCTCTCACTTAGCTAGCCAGATAACTCGTTCCGACTGTGAAGCCGAGTAATTCAACTCAGGCCAGGAATCGTTCTGTTGTGCGCTCCTTCTGGGGAATGATCAGACTGAGCCCAAGGGCAGGCTTGGCCTGAGCATCCTGGCATCTGGTGTTCCAGATTGTGCGGCGCAGTACGGACCCGCGAAATGTGTACTGGAGTTGTACCAAAGGTGACCTAAGACTATCGTGGCTGGTAGATCTGGGTTTGTGTTAGGAATAAATTCCTAGCTGGTTCAAATTGATTCGAATCGCCGTCTCTCCCGGATAGTGAGAAACTTGGCTAGTCCCAACATCGTAGCAACTATATTATGAAACATGATGGTTCAGATGAATATGGAATTACAATACCTGCTATGGTTACTATTGTATGCTTCTTAATGATATACCACATGTTTGGCACAGGATAGTTGCTAATCTAGAAATGGATAGTTATAATTAACTTGATAAAGGAATCATAATTGTACAACGGGTAATTGCCTTTTACGCAAAATGTTGTCAAGTTACGTCCACTTATATAGCCTTGCATAATCCTTGGAGTCATTTTATTTCTGGTTCATGACGGGTAAGTCTAGCTGAGTACCTTCTCGTACTCAGGGTTTATTTTCCCATTGTTGCAGATGGCACTATGTATCATGGGTATTGCAAGAGTTGCTTCTATCCCATTGTGGATGAGGAGTAAGCCTTGGGTAGGCTTCTTTAGTAATTCCTATCTTTGCTTTTGTGGACCATGATCTGGCTTGGCACTGTATCAACTATGTTGGAAACTTTATCTTCAAACTTATTTGCTTCCGCTTTATTTATCAAACTCGGTTTGTAATAACTTTTATTCGTACTCTGATGATGAAAAGTATCTATGAACTTTATGTAATATGTGGCATGTATGTTGAATCCTGTATGATCTTGGTTGTTGTAAATCGTTTATCGAGACCCATCGTGGTACTCGACGGACTACCGGGTTTATATGGGTTCAAGTATGATAGTGCGACCGCTTGCGGATTGCCATTGTACTTGTATTCTTATAAATTGGTCAGTTCTGCGACAGCAATGATGACACCTTGGGCAATAGCTCCGAACGACCATGGACTTGAGGCGCCAAGCCCCGATAGGAGCAAAGGCACAACCTTTCTCCTTGGCGTCCCCTTGCGTGGCACCTGATCGGTGATGACCGCAATGTCCACAACACCATCAAGGCTAGGTTTCATGCTTAGGCATAGTCCTATACACCTAAGCATCAGTGTAGGGACCCCATCCCGAATCACTTTAGCCCCTTGGCATTTAGGGGCAGTGATCCAAGAGGCCCCCTTCCCCAGGCGCTTCCACCCACCGATGCACATCTCCAAGTACAACGACGAGACCAACCCAGACCATTGGGTTGAGGACTACCACCTTGCCATGAAGTCCGAGGGGTCAGAAGATGACTTCGCCATCTAGTACCTTCCTCTACTTCTATCAAGCTCAACCAGAGCTTAGCTTGAGCAGGTCAAGCCTAGGAGCATCCACTGCTAGGGCGATCTTCATGCAGTCTTCATTGACAACTTCCAGGGTACCTACACCTACCTAGGGAACTGCTGGGATCTCCACAACTACAAGCAGAGGGCTGACATGACCCTCTAGGAGTACATTCAACATGTCTCCAAGAAGCGCAATGAGCTCCCAAACATTAATGATGCTGATGTGATCAATGCCTTAATCTATGGCATGACCTACGAGGCTCTCATCCACACACTCGATCGTGAGACCCCGTGCATGACGTGGGAGCTCCTGGACATTGCCACACAGTACACCACCAGTGAGGAGGCCATCTAGGCCAACTTTAGCAGGAAAGCCAAGGCCGCCGACCACCTTAGTGGTGGTGATGGCGTTGATGATCCAGCCTCATCCTAGCAAAGCTATGATAGGTGAAACAAGGACTGGAAGCGCCATGGGGAGGATATGGTAACTATGGCCGACAGCGCCACCAGACCTCAACCCCACAGGTGTGCTGCACGCCCAAAACACTTTGAGAAAGGCACTTGAGTCCCCCTGCCCATTCCATGAGGGGATAGGTGAAGCATCTTCTTAAAGACTGTGCTACCATGAATGGTGATGGGGATAGGGATCCTGATCTTCCATCAGGTAGAGGTAACTATCGTTGTGGCAGAGAATAACACACCGATTTGGCTTCAGATCAAAAGATTGAACCCTACAATCTTAGCACCATAACTCCTCTGGTTATCAACCGAGACACGGATCTAGTTGACCTCACCAAAAAGGCTAACCCCCGCCTGCGCAACAAAGAACACAAGCAAGAACAAGAAAGAAAACAAACAAATTGTAGATGAATGATTAATCTCATGATGTTGGGGTCTCACAAACCGATGAATGATGAAACTATCCTAGATAGATTAATCTAAGCAAAACCTAAACCCTAATGGAGGGGTGGTGGCTGTTTATGAAGACTCTAGGGTCATGCAAAGACCACTGGATACGCCCCCTAAGGGCTCACTGACGATACACGACCTAATGGACCAAAAACGGTGACACAGCACCCTGATAGATTCTGGACTCTAAATTGTTTTGATGATTCCTGTTGATTCCCATGGAATTTGTTCCTAAATCCAAATCCATTAGTTAGCTTATGGAATTAGCTTTCTAGCCATATATGGATAATTGAAAACAGGAGTCCGGATGCATCCTAGGCGTCCATTTTACTGCTGAGTGGTCCTGAAGGCCGAGGCAGAGTCGAAGTCGAGTTGGGCTGGGCCTCCAGCTTGTGTTGGTCAGTCCTTACTGGTCTTCTCCACCTCTATACCTTTCTCCAAGTTCCTCATGACCCTCTCCTATGTTCCTAAGCAAGATAACATCATTAGGTAGTAGTCTATTCTCAAAAGTATGAAAATGATCGCTTAAGAACGAGCTCACCTCTAAATTGAGTTGACGCATTCGAGCTCGGGTCATTGGATCTTGCATGATGGTTGGAGGATTAGCGGGTACATCTGAAGGAGTGATGTCCTCATTATCCTCCCCCCTCTTGAAACTAAGTCATCCTCGACTCAAGCTCATCTTCTCCCAAATAAGGTTTCAAATCTACAATGTTAAAGGTGGGACTAACCCCGAACTCGGGTGGCAACTCAAGTTTGAAGGCATTATCATTTATTTTCTCAATTATCTTATAAGAACCAGCTGCTTTTGGAATTAATTTAGACTTGCACAGCTCAGGAAATCTATCTTTTCTCAAATGTAACCAAACCAAATCACCCAATTCAAGTTTAATTTCTTTTGTACCTTTACTACCAGCAATTCTATACTTTTTCATTGTTCTTTCAATATTTGCTTTAGTTGTTTTGTGCAACTTATGAATGAAATCAGCACGCTCTCTAGCATCACTATGTGTTCTCTCAGTGGTAGGTAAAGGCAAAAGATCAATAGGAGCATGGGGGTTAAAACCATACACTACTAGAAAGGGACTTACCTTAGGTGGTGGAATGTTCTACCCTGTTATATGCAAACTCCACATGCGGCAAACACTCTTCCCACATCTTCAAATTGAGCTTCAAAATTGCTCTGAACATGGTGGACAATGTTCAACTCACTACCTCAGTTTGCCCATTAGTTTGGGGATGACATAGTTGTAGAAAATAGTAGCTTTCTCCCTAATTTATTCCACAAAGTGCGCCAAAAATGACTCAAGAATTTTGCATCGCGATCTGAAACTAATAGTAGAAGGCATACCATGCAAGCGAACGATTTCTTGAAAGAAAAGGTCAGTAATATGAACAACATCAGTCGCTCTTATGACAATGAAAAAAATGTGCCATCTTAGAAAAATGATCAACCACCACAAAAATACTAGCCCTCCCCCTCTTAGTCCTTGTCAAACCCAACACAAAATCCATAGATATATCAGCCCAAGGAGCAGAAGGAATAGGAAGAGGCATATACAAACCATGTGGGTTCAACCGCAACTTAGCTTTTTGACATGTGGCATACTGAGCCACGTACCGTTCTACATCTTCGCCTCATCCTTATCCAAAAGAAATGTGTGGACAACACAGTCCTCCATCTTCTTGGTACCAAAATATCCCATCAATCCGCCTCCATGTCCCTCCTGCAACAACAAAAGATGAACGGAGCCAACTGGAATGCATATGTAGTTATCTCTAAACAAAATCCTACCATTGATCATAAACTTATTCCATGTACGTCCCTCTCTACAATTCAGCAACACATTCTTAAAATTAGGATCAAGCGCATATTGTTTTTTACTAATTCAAGCTCAAAAATCCAACAATCAAGTTGGGACAAGCAATGTATATCATCTAGACAAAGCATCAGCAATCACATTATCCTTCTCTTTCTTGTGTTTGATAATATAAGGAAAAGATTCATTAACTTCAACCCATTTAGCATGCCTACGATTCAGATTATGTTGAGAGCGAAGATACTTAAGCGATTCATGATCAGAATGAATAACAAATTCTTTAGGCCATAAAAAATGACGCCATGTCTTTAAAAAATGGACAAGTGCATACAATTCCTTATCATACAGTGGAATAATTTAGAATAGGGCCATGCAATTTTTCACTAAAGTAAGCAATGGGTTTACCATCTTGCATCAAAACACCCCCAATGCCAACTCCACTAGTATCACATTCTAGCTCAAAAGTCTTACCAAAGTTTGGAAGTTGCAGCAATGGTGCGTGTGTGAGCTTGTCCTTCCAAGTGTCAAAGGACTCCTCATGTGCCTTTCCCCAATGAAACACCACCCCTTTCTTTGTCAACTCATGCAATGGGGAAGCAATGGTGCTGAAATCTTTGACGAAGCCATGGTAGAATCCTGCAAGACCAAGAAAACTCCTCACCTATGTGATGGTTTGGGGAACCAGCTAGCTCTTTATGGCTTCAATTTTCATCTCAGTCCACCTCAATTCCCTATGGAGTTACAACATAGCCAAGAAAAGAAACTCGATCCGTGCAAAAGATGCACTTCTCAAGGTTACCAAATAATCATGCATCACGTAAAGCATTAAAAACAGCACTGTAAGTGATCCATATGTTCAACAAAAGACTTGTTATAAATCAATATATCATCAAAGTAAACTATGACAAAATGACCAATAAAAGCTCTTAAAACCTCATTCATTAAGCGCATGAAAGTGCTAGGTGCATTTGTCAAACCAAAAGGCATTACTAACTACTCATACAACCCGAATTTGGTTTTAAACGCTGTTTTCCATTCATCTCCAAGTTTCATTCTAATTTGGTGGTAGCCACTTCGCAAGTCAATCTTGGTGAAAATTATAGAGCCACACAACTCATCAAGCATGTTGTCTAGCCTAAGAATAGGATGACAATACTGAATAGTAATATTATTGATGGCTCTACAATCAACACACATACGTCAAGTTCCATCTTTCTTAGGAACCAAAAGTATAGGAACAGCACAAGGACTAAGGCTTTCACGTACATACCCATGGTCCAAAAGGTCTTGGACTTGCCACTAAATTTCCTTAGTCTCCTTAGGATTGGTTCGATAGGTAGCACGGTTGGGCAAGGTTGCTCCCAGAATCAAATTGATTTGATGCTCTATCCCTCTCATAGGTGGAAGCCTCGGGGGTATCTCAGCTAGAAAAATTTCCTCATACTCCTGCAAAAGGTTAGTGACAAGCAAGAGGCACTGAACTAACAATATCATCAAGCAAAAACATAGCTTGTTTGCATACCAAACATAACAAATATCATCATCAGAAATTTCAGCAAAGTCACATTTTGTTGCAAGCATAACATCACCCTTCAGTTTAATCCCCTCGACCTATTATCATGACTCGAGGGTAGGATCGATTGAGAGGTTGAGATGCCTATGTCTACTTCTGAGCATACTGAGCGAGGGCCACCTAGGGCTCATCTATGTTTTCTCCCCTGGCTCTATTTGACGTGATGCAACTACCGCTTCGTGATGCAACTACCGCTTCGTGATGCAACACGAAGCATTGTGATGCATTAATTACATATGTGATGCTTTGGATGTATCGGATAAATGAATGATTGTATGAATGGATGTGTGAATGTGTGTATGAGAATGGATGAAATGAATGATCATGCATTAAAAAATAAAGTAAGAATGTTTGGCAAAGTTACCTTGATGACTTGAGTGACGGGTTTGAGGAGTTCTTATCTGACATGTCTGAATGGGATCCATGTTCGTCGTTCATGACAGAGATGGCATGGCCCACATGGGGCAGTCCTACTGCTCCTTACTTGTCTCTCGGCAGTCGCCTGAGCCGTGTGATCGACTCAGGAAGCCTGTTGGTCTCTCCTTGATGGGGATCCCATCATTGGGCCCTTCCAAGTCTAGCTTGTGGAGGCAGGAGGGCCGTCTGCATGTGGTTGCACCTTGTTTCCTACGCCTAGCATGCAGGTAGTGGTGGGCCATGCCCAGGCCATGTCCCGTCTAACTAGGCATTAGTTTCGTTGGGCAGGACGTGTCCAATTAGTTAGGACGCATCCCACCAGCATCCCATCCACATTGAATGGGGGAAGGGAGAGGGTTTTCACCCCAATCCTTTGCCTTTCTCCAACTACCATGTCTCCTCCTTAAATAGGGAAAGGGAGAAGGTTTTCATTCCAATCCTTCACCTATTCTTCGACTGCTGCTCCTCCTCCTTCTTCCTTTTCACCAAGCACGTTCGTTCGCCATGCGACGGTTCCTAAGTGAGAGAGGGTAAAGAGAGGGAGAGGAGAACTCATAGATCCATTCATGAGTCTGAAGCACAATGTCAAGCTAGAGGCCATCCAATGTGGACGAGGCGGTGCTAGCCAGCCTTCACCGAGAAGGGGCTGCTCCTACCGAAGGAGGTGGCGCACTGGAGGGCTCCTACGCTTCGGGAAGCCATTCCGTGACCTTCACGCCAATGAGGTCGTTTCCTTCCTCGCCTTCCATGAGTGCGGGCTAGGATATCCCACGCATTGGTTCCTACATAGGCTCCTTAATGAGTGGAGCCTAGAGCTACAGCACTTCAATCCGACTGGGGTGTTGCACATTTCAAGCTTCATAACCATCTGTGAGGCCTTCCTTGGGATGGAGCCGCACATGGACCTCTTCTGATGGATCTTCACCGAATAAGCTTTGTTGGAGGGGAAGCCACCCAAGACTATGCTAGTGGGGGGTTTCACCCTATCAAAGAAGTCGAGGCCATTAGGCTCCTACCCCATGTACTCCCCCTGCGAATCCAATCAGGGGTGGCATGGGGAGTGGTTCTATATCTGAAACCCAGCAGAGGTGCTATTCCTGCCATTCACCGGAAGGAGGTCATTGAGGCAGGAGAGTTGGTAGTGGGGGCCCTCTAGTCTACAAAACAAGCTAGAGGCCATCGAGATGGAGCTCCAGTTGGCAAAACAGACTAGGGGTTTCCTTTGTTCTAATTTTGAGTCATCCGTTTTATAGGGACTCGCTGGCTAAAAATCTTGGCCGCACCTTTTGAGGGGGGCAGAGGGCATGGCTGAGCAAGCGGATGCCAAGAAGAAGAAGAGAGCTAAGAAGGATTAGAGGAGGCATGAGAAGGAGAAGGAGATCGCCCGATGGGTTTAGGCTAGGGACAATAGGAGTGACGTGGAGGCAAAGCTCGAGTCAGAGGAGCCCACGGCGATGGGTGGCGACGCGAGCTCCTCTGAGGATGAAGGAGTCTGAGATGTCATCACGACCTTAGTGGAGTGTCGCATGCCTATGGCCGCATCCATCAATAGAGTGGCGCAATGATGTTCCCGCATCAAGGAAGCACATCGTGAGCTTGGACGCTACCGCCGAGTGAGAGGCAAAGCGGACGCGGTCATCGTGGCCTTCAAAGGCATCGCTGGCATCGCCCTCCCCTACTCAAAGCATGGTGGGGTAGGCCAGTTGGTTAGAGGAGTAGGCTCTCACCCCTACATCTTTGGGGCTAGCACTAGTGCGTGACGTACAATGGGGGGATGCCCCGCCTGCTACTCCGATGGGCGCATCATGAGCCAGCGATCATGGTGTCTTATGGGCTGATCGGGATCTAGCCGGGTCGACTCCCCCCTTGGTCGATGTGATGGGGTGTGGGACGCGACCCATGAGCAGTTCTTGTCCAATGGGCTCGTTGCCTAGAGGTGGAGACTTTAGGGACCTATCCCTTTCATCTAGGTATGTACCCATGTTTCTTTTGATCTATAGTTTGAGTTTTACAAGTGCGACTGACCTGTACTTTTTTGATAGTAGATAGATACTGATAGGACTATGCATCACCTCGCCTCCCATGCGGGAGGAGTCGAGACCTAGCCTACAACAAGTCATGATGAGCGGCGGGGAAAGCAAGCTAGCGGCGGTGCGACCTTCCCCTCTAGGGGTTACGCCCTCTCGACCAGTCGTGGGCTCAGTGGTAGCGGTAGCGGTGGTGATAGCAGACGATCCTAGTGGTGATGATGGAGGCTAGGGTTAGAGGTGACCCTCACAATCCCTCCCTGCACCAGGCTATGGTGGAAGAGAGGAGGGAGACCGGGCTCCCTGCCTCTCCCTGGTAGGGGGACACATGGCTCGCCCTCCTTGGTCAGAACAGGAGGCATTGGGAGGTGACATGGTTAGGCCAGAGGTAGAGCATCCACCGATAGGCTATAGGGTCGAGGAGGTGGAGATCCCCTACCCTAGCGAGGCAGGCACTAGGGTGGAGCCACCAACCATCCCGCCATTGTGGGAGCTGGTGGTGGTCTGGTCGTTGCATGATGCTACGGTGGCTAGATCTTCTAGTGGGTTGGGGGGACCCACAACCTAGTGTGGCCCTCCCCCGATGACCCGAGGAAGGCTCGGTTCATCCTGCGTGACAGGGGAGGAGGTGGCATTCTAGCACTTCCTAGAGGAGAGCGGATTATCGATGGAGTCCAATCTTGCCCAAACCAAGGTGAAGCTCAGGGAGGCTTTGGAGCGGGTTGAGCTCACCCATCATGTGGTCTCAATCAACCTACCATGCATCATCAAGGTAAGCTATTTGTGCTTTTAATGTTTGTCCTCAACTCATTGGTCTTCCGCTGGTTGTGTCAGCATGCTTGCTTTCTTGCTTTACGAGAATTAGAGGCAAAGTCGCTCCGCAAGTCCCGTTTCCTTCAGGAGGAACATGGTCGGATGGAGCGGGAAGCCACGATGTCATAGCAGGTCGACAAGCTCAAGTGCTAGCTAGAGTACACCCACCATGGGTCTGAAGACTAGGAGGCCAAGGCGTTGGGAGCGTGGGTGGCGGAGCTGCTCATGGCAGAATGAGCAACTACTGCCGAGCAGGGACTCATGGTGGTGGTGGAATGAGTGACCGCCACCTAGTAGGAACTCACGACGGTGAAGGTCCACCTGACAGAGACCAAGGTGGTGCTCCAGAAGTCCCTAGAGGCCCTGGAGTTAGAGCAGAAGGCCTGGTCGGAGGTCAATCAAGAAGTGCTTGCGCTCTAGGGGCAAGTGCTTGGGGCAGAGGAGTCGAACGCTCGGCTGCTCAAGAAGGTGACCCAACAAGGGGAAGGACTCTCCATCCTTGAGAACACCTGCCTCAGTATGTACCTATTATGCCTTTGGTTGATATCTTGGTTTTTCCTTTCCCTTGCTTCCGAACTTGTCATGCTTTTTCTAGAACTGGGCAGAAGAATCGGTTCTCTAGAGCGGGACCTAGAGATAGCCAAGGCAGCGATCGGTGGGAGTGTGGAGGTGCTAGCCAAGTCCCTTGAAGAGTGACATGCTCTTGAGAGGGATCTCGACCAGATCCGCAATGTCACCTAGGTCATTATCGATAGAATATCATCGGTAGTCCACCGAGGGGCACCCCGCGATGGTAGATTGATCGGTAGAGGAGCGTGTAATCAAGAACAAGAAGGTAACAGAGACACACGAGTTATATAGGTTCAGGCCATCGGTACGACGTAATACCTTACTCCTGTGGTATGTTGGTTTGCATTAGCTATCGTATGATTTTCTGTGTATTCATAGGGGGTCCCTGCCCGCCTTATATAGTCTAGGGGCAAGGTTACAAGTCGGTTAGATCTGAGAGATAACTGGAAAGTAATAACAGATTACAAGAAACATGGGATCATACATATCCTATCCAATCTCATAACATCTTCAGGATATCCTCTTCATGCCTTGTGGGGGTTGTCGAGCAGAATCGTGCCCCACAAGTCTCCTTCTTGCAGGCTAGGCCACCCCTAGAGGCATAGCCCATGTAACCTGCCATGGGTATCTAGGGTCGTACCCCCACAGCTAGTCCCTAAGCGCCTTGTACCCATTGTGCAATGCCGTCTTTAGACTTACCGAGCAGGTGCGAACCAAAACCGAGCTGTCCAAATCATGATCCAACCACCATAAGGAGTTGCCGAGCAGTTGTGAGAAACTGCCAAGTAGCATACAACATCGCTGATGTATGTTTTGAACACGGCTTGTCATAAGGGTGTAAGGAGCTCAAATCCAAAATTAAAAATTCCTGCATGGTTAAGTGAAGTGTGCCCACTTAGAATCCGAAAACAATGGTAAAGATACCTAGTTTATCCTTTGGATGCTCAGAGTCTTTCATAAAAACAAACACATTCACCGCATGGTGAAGTGTGCCCACTTAGTCCCCGAGCCTGACAGTAGGTGATGTAGTCACGTGGTGCCAGGCTCAGAAATTAGTGAACCATCTGAGCAGGTAGCCAGTCCCCGAGCGTAGCCTCAAGACCAAAAACAAGCACATTCACCACAAGGTGAAGTGTGCCCACTTAGTCCCCGAGCCTGATAGTAGGTGACATAGTCATGTGGTGCTAGGCTTAGAAATTAGTGAACCGTCCGAGCAGGTAGCTAGTCCCCGTGTTTCTAGCATAGATATCAGATAAATCAAATCACGGTGAGAAATTCGGAGTAATGGCCATACAGTATTAGTTACTAAGCCTCATTAAAATGCGGAGAATTCAGAGAATGTGGCGGCGATAAATGAGCGGCGTGGGCTACTGTGACACGATAGCCCAAGTTGCGGCCCATTAAACCATTTTGGAGGAATCAATGTAGCGCTGATCATGGGAATGGTTTCCCAAAAACCCTCAGAGTCAAGGCAGAGTGGGGGAAGTGCTTTATAACCACGCCGCCACACACATCGCCTCCTACCTCTGTCAAGCCACCCTGCTTCCTGCCTTTGTAATCCCTGTGCTCCACCTTTCGCACCAATCGCGAGCATTCACCTCCAACCCGAGGACCAAACCATAGGAGATGGTGCCGAAAAAAGGAGCCGCAAAGTCGAAGAAAGTGGCCACCAGAGCCAGCCATGACGAGGAGCGGGTGCCATCGAAGACGTTGGTGGTGGATCTCGATAAGATGGTGGCGGCGGGCATTCTCCCCGACTGTCTTACTGCTGGATGGCGGCTAGCTAGTGGTGAGCCCTTCCCGACACCACATACTGATGAGGTTGTAGTATTTGAGGATTATTTCTGGCGAGGATTAGGGTTTCCTGTCCACCCTTTTTTGAGGGATCTTATGGAGTTTTGGGCGGTTAGCCTCTGTAACCTACACCCCAACACCATTCTACATGTTTCTATCTTTATCCATTTCTGTGAGGCATTTCTCGGTGTTCTGCCGCACTTCAACCTCTTCAGGCACTTGTTCTGTCTGAAGAAGAAGGGGGGTAGCGGTTCCAAGGTGGTCGGCGGCATGTACCTACAGCTCAGGGATGGGATGGCTAGTGAATATATCAACGTTCCACTGAATACCTCCCTGAAAGGTTGGAACTCTAGATGGTTCTATATCAAACAAAGTCACCCATTGATTCGATGCAACATCCACCACATCCCGGTTAACCATAGTAACTAGTTGGAGAGACCCAACAACGCTGACATGGAGCAAGTAATGGAACTTCTGGAATTGAGTAAAGGCTTGGGGCTTAGGGGTGAACTGGTTGCAGCTAGTTTCATAGTTCGGCGCATCCAACCCTGCAAAGAGAGGGCCCACCCAGCATTTGACTATAAAGGTGACGACGACAGTACCCGTGAAAACACAGACCGCCTGACGAAGAAGGAAGTGATAGACCATGCCATGGATCTATTTACTTCAAATGTGTTGTTCAGCTGGCCAAAAGGAACGAAGGCTTTCAACTACACCAACCCGCCTCCTGAGGTAACCATTTCGCTTCGCATCTATCAGGCATTAATTGCCGAGCATAGGACTGACTCACTTATGAAAAGATTCATTCACAGGATAGGGCAATATACTTTTCAGACATGCTGAGAGCCGATTGGCCAAAAGGAGTAGATACTCGGTGGCACTGTAGCATGAAGAGGGTGAGCCGAGCTCCTCGTCGGATAGTCCATCCCCAATGTCAGAAAAGGTCCACGGGAAGAGACCGGCAGTAGATGAGCCGGTCCAAAAAAAGGAGAAAAACTGCCAGCTCTCATGCACACAAACCAGGAGGCATCTCTCTTGGAGAGGACCGAGCAGTTCGGCCATGACGAACTGCTATGCTGGAGTGGTCGGACGATGACGAGGACCAGTCAGCACTTCCGCCGAGCACGACGGAGGTATCGGCGGATGATGTTGCTCCCAAGCATCGAGTAGGGGAAAGTTATGGTCGGGCAACGGCAGGACGCCCCGGCGATGCAAAGCTACCGAAGTCCCCGAACAACTGCACGGAAGGTGGGGCCTCCGAGCACCAAGAAGAGCGGCAGCCCGCTGCGGAGGCGCAGGAGTCCTCCCACTAAGGCTGACCAAGCAGCCGCGCCTGGGGGGTCAGGCAGGCATCGTCGATTCAAGAAAATCAATCGGAAGACCAAACCGTAAGTATATTTGCCTTGGAGTAATTATATTGTTCTTTGATTTCACCTTGTTTCTGAGAAGCCGATATTATGTAGTGCGACTGCCGAGGCCCAGTGACCTTAGAAGAAAAAACAATGACTGCTCTCAGTCCGAGAGTCCCCTAGTGCTGGACAAACAGTGGACGGGCCAGCCACCGCTCCCAGCAGACCCGGTGATGGTGAATCATTGGCGCACATGACCGACACGTCGGTGACCGCAACCGCGGCTATGACCAAAAAAGTCGTTACCTTGGAAGCGGAAACTATGGCTGTTGTTGATGCGCCAGAGGTTACAGATGCGACTCCGTCAACTACTGAGGAGCGAATGTCGTCGCCCACAGGGGTGCCAAGAGTGGTCGGAGCGGCGGTCCGACCACGGAGCCCCCCGAAGGTGCCTCAAGCGACGGTGGAGGAGGACGAGGTCGTGGAGATCGAGCATGCCACGCCTGAGCCCTAGTCCATCCGGATTCTCCAGAAACGCGAGGAAGAGGTGGTAGTCGTTGAGGAAGAAAACACCACCAAAGAGATAAAGAGGTTGAAATCCGCCGTCGCTGGAGTAATGACTCAAATCGAGGTGAGTGCCACGCCGATAACACCGATATATGTTGTCGGTAGATCAAGGTTTATCTCTTGCATTGTTAATCCACAGGGGATAGCTCGGACAGCCGACCAACAGCACCAGCTGATAAAGAGGATGGAGCCCCTCGCTGAGGAAAATAAGATACTCTGGGAGGCTTTAAGTCTTTCGGAGAAAAGTATTTAGAGGGCCCAGTGCGAGTGGGACCTTGTGGAGTCAAATTTGCGGGACCTTGAACATCAAAATGGGGTTCTGTCTGAGCGACTAACGGCTTCATCCGAGCAGCTAAAGAAGACATCCGAGGAGCTGGCAATTGTATCCGAGGAACTTAAGAAGATGTCCAAGCAGTTGAGCAAGAAAAATGAGGAACTCGATAGTAAAACTGAACAGCTCGACCGGAAGTGCCAGCAGTTGGAGGATGTATCCAAGCTGAAATCCGGTATTCTTTTTCACATAATGTGCTTTGTAGTAAGTGGCCGTATATTTTTCCATTTCTTATCTTTTGTGCTTGCAGAGCAAGATGCAGAACTCAACCAGCTTTGCCAGATCATCGAACAAATTCGACAAGAGAAAACGAAGGAGTCGGAGCGAGCCGACAAACTAGCCGAAGAATTGAAAGGTAGGTTTCCCCTGATCGGAAGTGACATCGTAATACTTTTTTGTCATGACGAACCATTGTAATTCTTGTAGATTATCGACATAAAACCAAGGCACAGTTCGATGTGCTAGTGCAAAAAGCCAAAGTCCTGAAGGACAACTTCAACACTATAGCTGCCGCAATAAAACTAGTGCTAGACTGCATCGACATTAAACTGGCGCCCCATCCTGATGGTAGGCAGCAAGGGCCAGACACCATTGTTTAGAGATGCAAGGCAGCGTGGGAGAACTTCAAAAACTTTAACCACGACACCGTTTTGACCGCCGCTACTCATGCCCTTGTGGTGGTCTGGTCCCATTATCCATCTGTCGACATCTAGTTGATAGGTGGTGGGTTCACCGATGGGCTGAGCGATGCACAGACCCAACAGCTAGAGGATGACATTAAGGATGTGGCAAAAGTGCTTGTCAGTGATATAGACCTGTTTGGCGAAACAGAAGCTGTTGGCGAAGCTTAAAAAACTGCTCGGATATTACCGCCTGTAATACTTGATTTGTCTGGCTATGAAGAATCTATCCACAGTCATTGTCTCAGATGTGTTCAGGTCGGCACCAAGCACCAGCACACCCACCATCCAGCTGGTGGAGGTCCCGATCAAGGTTCAAGCGCTCATCTCCGATGGGATGTTCTACATGACATCGGGGGTGCTGACCTCAGTGGCGATGCACCACCTAGACCTAGACTTCACTGCCATCTACAGAGACCATGCCAACGGTTGGAGCATGGATGCCATCCATGCACTTGGGGAAAGCTTGCTGCCACATGCACAGTTGGTGGCCGAGCAAGTCTCCGCATAGTGGGTGATGGAGGCTCACTGTGCGAGCATGGCTAAAGGCATGCATCAAGAAGACATCACCTAGCCTACAGATGGAGTGGAGGTTGGGTCGAAAGCGAGAGTCATCCCACCTCTGACCGAACCGAACGTCGCCCCATCAGAGAGCGAGCAACCCTTATCTTTGTTGGTTGTGCCATCAGCCGATGTCGCCAGATGGCCATGATAGAATTTAGATCAAAAGTAGTTAGTATGTGTAAAAGTGAACTTCATGGGGGTGCCCCCATGTGAAAAATTTGTTTGTATTGATGAATACATCAATTTTATTTTGTAATGGAATCACTTTGTAAGGGGAAGCATGTCCCATCTGTTCTTTGT
Source organism: Miscanthus floridulus (assembly GCF_019320115.1). Taxonomy (NCBI): domain Eukaryota; kingdom Viridiplantae; phylum Streptophyta; class Magnoliopsida; order Poales; family Poaceae; genus Miscanthus; species Miscanthus floridulus. The sequence goes on along the minus strand of NC_089581.1, from coordinate 93,626,371 downwards.
TTTTATCCTAGCATAGCTTTTTTTATCCTTTCTTTTTTGCATCTACTCGTTTGACTCGTAGGCTGCCACTTTAAGAACCCGAGCATGGCCCGCGAGGCTTAGCTGCTCGTAACCATAGGTCATGGCGGGGTGTGATCGGTCAGGAGTTTAAAACAAAGTTATGTAGGGTAATTAGAGGAACGAACTACCCTTTCATTCAGGTAAAAAAGTATTTACTATATGATAGTAAAAAAGAGAGGTGGCATCGCACCCTCATGGACCCTTTCATTTGGGTAAAAAAGTATTTACTATATGATAGTAAAAAAGAGAGGTGGCATCGCACCCTCGTGGAGCCCCCGAGTGACCTAGGCCGAAAGTGTTTGGGCTGGGGTGCTTGTAGGAGCAAACGTTACATGAAAGAAAGTGGTAAGACCGAATTTTTAAGGGAAGAAATGACATAACTGTTCGATGTTCCAAGTGTTGGTGAGAATGTTGCCATTGTCATCCTTCAGTCGGTATGCACCTGGTCAGATCACCTCGGTCACCATATAGGGTCCTTCCCATGGCGGAGAGAGTTTGTGTTTCTCCATGGCTGATTAGGTTCTCTAGAGTACAAGGTCTTCGACCTCAAGGATCCTCCCTCTAATTTTCCTTTTATGGTATCTATGGAGAGTTTGCTAGTAGCGAGCGGAGCAGATGATGGCCGTCTCGTGAGCCTCCTTGAGCAGGTCGACCGTGTCTTGCTGAGCCTCCATGGCTTGGTCATGGTCGAAGGCCTTCACTCTAGGGGCACCATGGTCGAGGTTAGAGGGCAGCACTGCTTTAGCTCCATAGGCTAGGAAGAAGGGTGTGAACCCTATGGATCGGTTCAGGGTCATTCTCAGGCTCTAGCAGATCGCTAGGACCTCTGCAACCTATTGTTCGATGTACTTATTGAGTTGGTTGAAAATGCATGGCTTGAGCCCTTGGAGGACCATGCCATTGGCCCGCTCAACCAGACCATTGGTACATGGATGTCCAATCGAGGTCTAGTTAATCCTGATGCTGTATCCATCACAAAAGTCCAGGAACTTCTTCCTGGTGAAGTTAGTTCTGTGGTCATTGATGATACAGTTAGGAACATCGAACCGGTAGATGATGTCTAGGAAGAACTTGACTGCCTCTTCTGAATGAATGTTGGTGATGGGCTTTGCCTCAATCCACTTGGTGAATTTGTCCACTACTCTAAGTAGGTGAGTGAAGCCGCTCGGGCCCTTTTTTAGGGGTCCTACCATGTCGAGGCCTCAGACCGCGAATGGCCAGGTGATGGGGATGGTTTGGAGCTCCTGTGCTGGCAAATGAGTCTACCGAGCATAGAATTGGCATCCCTCACACCTACGGACGACCTCCTTTGCCTCTCATAGCATGGTGGGCCAGTAAAAACCTTGTCGAAAGGTCTTTCCGACCAGTGATGTTGGGGCGATGTGATGTCTACAGATTCTGGCATGGACCTTGAGGAGGAATGTTTTCCCTTGGTTGGTAGGGATACACTACATGAGTTCTCTAGACAGACTTTGCTTGTAAAGTTTGGTACCAAATGTGATGAATGTCTTAGTGTGTCGAGCGATCCATCATGCTTCAGTCCTTTTGGGTGGGATAACCTCCTCGATAAGGTAGGCGAGTAGCGAAGCTCGCCAATCGGCTTGATCGAGTGCTACTATGGCGACATCGGTGGGCAATGTCGTCATGGAGGCACCTAGGTCAGAGCCCCCAAGCACTACATTGGCATCAGGGTGTGTCTAGATCAGACCTTCTAGGATGTGGGTGGATGTCTTATGAAAGTCATTGATGAAGACCCCATTCGAAGACGAAACCGCCTGGCAGCCAATTTTACCAAAATATCGGTAGCATCATTGTCCTTTTGGGGGACATGATGTAGTTCGATCCCTTGGAATTTATCCTCAAGCTTGCGTACCTCCTGGTAGTATGCTACCATGAGGGGGCTTTTGCAAGAGTACTCCTTCATGACTTGGTCGATGACCAACTCTAAGTCGCTACGGACGTAGAGCCGTGTAGTGCCGGCTCGATGGTGATGCATAGTCCATTGATGAGGGCCTCGTATTCTATGGCATTGTTTGAGGCCAAAAAGTGGAGGTGGATCACGTAGCAGAGCCTGCTCCCATCTAGGGAGATCATAACCACTCTAGCCTCCAAGCCGAGTGCCATTACGGACCCATCGAAGTACATCATCCAGTACTCATGAGTGACATCTAGGGTCGGTAGCTAGACCTCTGTGCATTCGGTGACAAAATCCATGAGAGCCTAAGACTTATTAGCGATATGGGGAATGTACCTGATGTCATGGCCCATTAGTTTGAGTGCCCACTTGGAGATTCATCCCATGACGTCGTAGTTGTAGACGATGTCTCCCAGCGGGTATGAAGTGACGACCAAGACTCCATGGTCGGTGAAGTAGTGTAGGAGCTTCTGGGTTGCCATCAGCATGGCATATAGAAGTTTTTGCACTTGGGGGTACCGAACCTTGGTGTCGGTGAGTACCTCCCCGATGAAGTATATGGGTCGTTGGACCTTAAGGTGGTGTCTCGGCTCCTCCCTTTCAATGACTAGGGCAGCGCTCACAATGTGGTTGCTTGCCGCGATGTAGAGGAGGAGGGGTTCTCCCCATTCAGGAGCGACGAGGATTGGGGCCAACATCAGCGACGCTTTGAGGCTCTCCAAAGCCTGTTGTGGCTCCTCAGTCTAGACAAAAGTGTCTATCTTTTTGAGAAGCTTATAGAGAGGCATCCCCTGCTCGCCTAGCCAAGGATGAACCAGCTCAGTGCGGCCAAGCAGTCGGTGAGCCTTTGTATGCCCTTGACATTGCGTATAGGGCCCATGTTAGAGATGGCTATGATTTTTGGGGGGTTCGCCTTGATGCCACATTCGGACATGATGTATCCAAGAAGCTTCCCCTTTGGAACCTCAAAAACACATTTTTTGGGATTCAATTTGATGTTGAACCTTTGGAGGTTCGCGGACGTTGCGGCCAAGTTCGCAATTAGGTCGCAAGCTTGACCTATTTTGACCACTATGTCATCAACATAGACGGCGATTGTTGGCTTTGGCCGCTCAATTTGGTCAGGCTAGTCGAATGGGTCGATTTGATCGGTGAAGTATTGCTACATGCACTATTGATAGGTGTCGCCAACATTCTTCAGACCGAATGGCATGGTTACATAATAGTATGAACCATATGGGGTGATGAATGAGGTTGCAAGCTAGTCAGACTCTTTCATCATGATCTGGTGATATGTAGTAGAACCTCCTAAGTTATAGGGCCCACATGCACCTATCACTGTCCGACGACCTTTGACATCTGTGCATATGTTTCCATTAACTTAAAAAGACTATAAGGTGTCCTCGGGGAACCCCGAATCATCCATGATTTCTGAGCAGGATCACGTTACAGAGTCAATGCAGTATTACAACATTTATTCAAATATCAGTACGAGAGTAAAAACAGCGGAAGTCTTACGATAACATAGTTTACAAACCAGTTGTTTCAAACCTTATAAACTAAGTTCGATAATTATTACAAACCATAGTAGTAGTGGAGTGGCATAATTAACATATACATAACACATAAAATAAACATCCTGCCCAAGGATCACACATTTACTTCTCATCATCAGAATGAACGATAGTCATGTAGCACGATCCAAAACAGATCTGCTCATGAGGCTCACCTGCAACAAGGGTCAACGAACCCTGAGTACAAAAGTACTCAACAAGACTTAACCAAAATAACATTGAGAAGACTTAGGAATGCAGGCTCAGGGATTCAAGGTATGGCTTTAGCAATAATCAAAGTTCTTTTGCATAAAAGCTCTTTTAACAAAATTCTTTATATAGAAAACTTCATAAGAATTATATACAAAGCTGACACGATCCGCGTTGAGATCATGAAACTTCATATCTAACACCTTCACAAGCCTTATTCGAGTTCTAGTTATTAGTACTACGATGATGAACCGATTAAGCCCAGCTAGGAATTCCAGACCACACGACATATGCAGGTTCTAGACCTACATATACCAACCTACCCTCGGATCCTCTAAAACAAGAACGGGTCCACGCCACCCGAGAATACAGTACTCCACCAATCCAGCCCATTATCATGTGGGTACATGCTATTCCCGCCATCTCTCCACTCCCAGTGCACGAGTAGCCCTTCTTGTAATAGAATTGCCAAGTTCAGGCTTACCAGAGTATGTGGTTAGTACTACAAATTCTCACCTCATGCAATTCAACAACGGACGTGCCTTAATCGACACAGGCGGAAAGAACCCGCTCACAAGACCTCCATGTCTGGTGGCTCACACTCACTGAGTCCGCCCAGTCTAGATTTATTACTCCACATTCCCATATCACATGCTAACATAATTAACCAATGTTCCATTTAAAACTTGTAGGTGGCAGGTAGTCACCGACTTTCATCGTTCTACGCATAGCTAAGCAAAACTAGGCATATACGAGTTTAAAACTGGTAATATGGTAAATATGGAATAACAAGGGTGGTAATGCACCAATTAGGCTCTTACTTAACTCCTAACTACTTAATGCAGTAATGGAAAGCAAAAGCGAAATTAATTTATAAAACACAAGGTAGGGTTGTATGCATCCGGGGCTTGCCTTCGTTGACAGAAAAATCCGGCTCCTACGACGTTTCACAAGTATTTGATCCGACCACAACAGACGGATTAACCTCCTCAACAACTTGATTAACTACCACATGTTCACCTTCGTTCACTAAATGTAATAACAATGACATGTTTAACATGATGCGGAATACAAAACATGATGCTCGATGATGGATGCAAAAATTAACAACTAGAATACAACTTTCCTTCGCGGTACGGTTACAAGTCAAACTAACCAATTTTTTTTCATACTACTTATATCAATTGCCAAAGATCATTACCAACTAATGACCCAAGGACACCACTCAATCAAAAATTCAATCAAAACCTAAATCATTAAAAGTTACTATTTGCTTTTATGAATGAATTATTTAATTAAGAATTATGAAATAAATCAACTTGTTCCAATTGACCTAAAAATTTTTGTAAACGTTCATCACATGATAACTAAGTGGCAAAACAAATCTCATAATTTTTGGATAATTAATTGAGCCTAGAAAAATCATGGAAATCATTTATTAATTAATTGAGCAATTTTCATTACATTCAAAAAGTTCTGTAAATCAATATTTCATATTTTTACTAAATAATATTCATCACAGAGAGGTCACACAAAAATTTTCATAATTTTTTAGCTCTAAATAAATCTACACAAAAATAACAAATTATAGCACTGTTCAATCATTTCTGAAAAAGGAAAAATTCATTTTCAAAACACCCGCTCACACAAACAACTCGGAAAGAACTAGGAGCTCACACAAATAACTCAGGAAGAACCAGGAGCTCACACAAACAACTCGGGAAGAACCAGGAGCTCACATAAACAACTAGGAAAGAATCAGGAGCTCACATAAACAACTCGGAAAGAATCAGGAGCTCACACAAACAACTCAGAAAGAACCAGGAGCTCACACAAACAACTCGGAAAGAACCAGGAGCTCACACAAACAACTCGGAAAGAACCAGGAGCTCACCCCGAACGCACTGGAGCATAAAGCTAGATTGGAAGAACAACGGATGAGTGGTTCGACGTGCACAGGAAGCACCAGTAGCTCACCCTGAGCTCAATGGAGCAAAGAACGGGGCTGGAGAAGCAACGGTGAAGCAGGTCGACGATCCGAGCAACCACGGCGGAGCAAAACGTCGACGGTGGCGGTGCTCCAGTGACTGCGGTGGACAAAACTATCAAGCAACAAGGTATTAAGCACCATGGCATCAAGGCAAAGCTGGAGGTACACTGAGCAAGAGCAACGGCTCACCGGAAAGCGCTGGCCACGACGGCGCAAGCACAACGGTGAGGTTGCCGGCCAAGAGGAAGAAAGGCGCGCACAGCAGGTTCCCGGTGGAATCAGGCACCAAGACTTAGTTGGCTAGGTGCGCAAGGAGTAGGCGGAGCTAGAACAAGCTTTGCTGAAACGGTGGAGGCACTACGGCGACGACAAACGCACGACGAAGCAGCGGCAATGGCGACTGGAAAACAGAGGAGGAGAGTGGAGAAAAACGGCGATAGTGAAGTCCTTACAGAGCGGCTCAGAAGCAAGGAGAAGCCATGCAGGAGCCTTTCCCGTGCCAGCGCAAAGCCAAGGGCGGCCATCGTCGCATCTGGAAGCAGAAGGAAGACCGTAGACGGTGAGTTGGCTTCTGTGGTTACTGTTCATCAAAATTACCAAACTGGCATTCGATTTAAAAATCCAAATTACTCCCAAATTTATGTAACAACTCAAAAATCTTCAAAAATAAAAGTTGCTCCAAATTTAAAGTTCTACAACTTTCCTTTTATAACCACCCCCTAATTCAGTCTACATTTTGAAATGCAAATTTGAATTCAAAAAGGGAACATTTAAAGAATCTCGCCTTTTTAAATTACATCAAATTTTTCATAACAACTTTGAAATCTCCAAAAACAAACTATGTACAACTCAACAAGCTCTACACTTTTGCTTTTAGGCTCAACCCCAAAATATACTTAGATTTTGAAATGGGTTTTCAGGGTAGAATTTAAATACTGAAAATCAGAGTTTTCAGAAATTCAATCAATACAAAGAATTTTAACTCAATTCAAGCCATACAAGTCAACACATGTAACATAAAGGTAAACTTGTTTTAGTGTATGCATATCAAAAATTTTACTAACACATAAATGATGTGCTATGCATATGATGACATGGCATGTTTTAGTATTTAAACACCCGAGGTGTTACAATCCTTCCCCCTAAAAGAAATCTCGTCCCAGGATTCAAAGTCCAAGGGTAAGTTATGGAAAAGGAAATGTGTCAATCCAAAAACATTCACAACTTGTTCATAAAACAACTGAGGTTCTTTTACAAAACACCATTTGTAGTAACCGAGCTCAACTAACATTATTCTATTTTATATTGACGCTAGAAACTCTGGAAACTTTTCTAACAAGTAATCTTCTGATTCCCAAGTAGCTTCCTCTTCTGAATGTTGATTCCATTGTATTTTATAGAACTTGATTGTCTGTCTTCGAGTAACACGATCTTTCTGATCTAACACTCGGATAGGATATTCAGAATAAGTTAAATCTGGTTCTAGTTCAACTCCTTCAACTTCAACATTCTGTTCAGGCACTCAGAGACACTTCTTCAATTGAGAAACATGGAACACATCATGCACAACTGTGAGATGTTCAGGTAATTTCAAGCGATATGCTACTTTTCCATACCTCTCCAAAATTTGATACGGTCCAATGTATCGGGGTGCCAACTTTCCTTTAACACCAAAATGGGTAACTCCCTTCATTGGTGATACTTTTAGATATACAAAATCTCCTTTGTTAAATACCAATGGTCTCCGTCTTCTATCCGCATAACTCTTTTGTCGGGATTGAGCTATCTTCAAATTACCCTGTATTTGCCTAACCTTGTCTTCTGTTTCTTTCACAAGGTCAACTCCAAAGAATCTTCTCTCTCTAGGCTCAGACCAACTCAACGATGTTCTGCATCTACGACCATAGAGTGCTTCAAATGGAGCCATTCTAATGCTTTCCTAATAACTATTGTTGTATGAGAACTCGGCCAAAGGTAAGCGTTCATCCCACTTAGTGGAATAGTTAAGGACACAACACCTTAACATATCTTCAAGCACCTGATTGACTCTTTTAGTTTGTCCATCAGTCTACGGATGATAGGCTGTACTATATAGTAGTTTGGTACCCAATGAAGAATGCAATTGTTTCCAAAAATTGGAGACAAACTGTGTACCCCTATCTGACACTATGGTCTTTGGTACTCCATGCAAACTCATGATTCTTGCTAAGTACATTTTGGCATATTGGATCGTAGGATATATTGTCTTGACTGGAAGAAAATGTGCTGACTTAGTGAGTCGATCTACAATAACCCATACTGAGTCAAATCCCTTTGATGTCTTGGGTAGACCAACAATAAAGTCCATACTTATGTCCTCCCACTTCCAAGATGGAATAGGTAATGGTTGTAATTCACCAGCAAACCTCAAATGTATAGCTTTCACCTTTTGACAAGTATCACACTTTGCTATAAATCTAGCAATCTCTATTTTCATTTTAGTCCACCAGAATCTTTGCTTCAAGTCATGGTACATCTTATTGCTTCCCAGATGAATAGATAACCTAGTAGCATGTGCCTCTTCTAGAATTGACTGTCGCAACTCAGGAACTTTTGGTACCACCAGATGATCCTTGAACCACAACACATCTTCATCATCAATGCTAAAGCATTCCGCTTTTCCATTCTTGACTCTTTCCTTGATATGGGCTATACCCTTGTTTTCCTTCTAAGCAGCAATAACTTGATCTCGAATAGTGGCTTCAACAATTATGTTGGTCAAACTTCCTTGTTGAATTACTTCTACATTCAACTTTTCCATTTCTTGACATAAATTCAAACCCATTATTCTCACTGTTAGACAATTGCAACAACTTTTGTGACTAAGGGCATCTGCAACCACATTTGCTTTACCAACGTGATAATGTACTTCCAAATCATAATCCTTAATCAATTCTAACCATCTTCTTTGTTGCATGTTCAACTCTGACTGAGTAAAGATATACTTTAGCCTCTTGTGGTATGTATACATATGGCACGTATTACCAAGTAGGTAATGTCGCCAAATCTTAGAGCATGAACCACAGCTGCTAACTCCAAGTCATGAGTCGGATAGTGTTCTTCATGCTACTTAAGTTGCTGAGATGCATAGGCAATGACTTGGCCTTCTTGCATCAACACACATCCAATACCAATACCTGAAGCATCACAATAAACATCAAACGGCTTCTCGATATCAGGTTGGGCTAATACTGGTGCAGTAGTCAACAGTCTTTTGAAAGTCTGGAAAGCCTCCTCACAATCTGATGACCAGACAAACTTAACTTGGTTCTTCAACAATTCAGTTATAGACTTTGATATTTTTGAGAAATCTGGAATAAACCGACGATAATACCCTGCCAATCCTAGAAAACTCTGAACTTGATGTACTATGGTTGGCGGTTTCCAATCAAGCACATCACTTACTTTGCCGGGATCAACTGCAACTCCTTCGGCTGACAAGACATGTCCAAGAAATTGCACTTCCTTAAGCCAAAAATCACACTTGCTGAACTTGGCATATAGTTGATGTTCTCTCAAGCGGGTCAAAACAATTCTGAGATGTTCTGCATGTTCTTTCTTATTCTTGGAATATACTAAAATGTCATCAATAAACACCACTACAAACTTGTCTAGCTCAGGCATGAATACTGAGTTCATTAGATACATGAAATGAGCTAGAGCATTTGTCAAACCAAAAGACATTACCAAGTATTCATATAATCCATATCTTGTGGTAAATGCCATTTTGGGAATATCTTCAGGCTTTATCTTTATTTGGTGATACCCTGATCTCAAATCTATCTTGGAGAAAACTTTGGCTCCAGCCAATTGATCAAAAAGCAAATCTATCCGAGGTAATGGATATTTATTCTTGATGGTCACTTCATTCAATGGACGATAGTCAACACATAACCTCAGGGTCTCATCTTTCTTTTTCACAAAAATTGCCGGACATCCCCAAGGTGATGAACTAGGTTGGATAAACCCCTTCTCAATTAATTCTTGTAACTGAGCCTTCAACTCGGCCAATTCCTTAGGTGGCATCCTATAAGCTCTCCGAGAAATCAGAGCTATTCCAGGTTGTAACTCTATATTAAACTATATATCCCTATCAGGTGGTAGACCGGGTAAATCCTTAGGAAACACATCCGGAAATTCACACACTACCGGAATATCTCTAATCTCTTTGACAATAGTTGCACAAATCTTGCCCACTGATCTTCTTAGGGTTGGAAGTTGGATGAGAAGTTGAGAATTACTATCAGGCAAACTCACTCTTAATGTCCTATTCAAAGCATCTATAACAGCCTTATGCTGATACATCCAATTCATTCCCAAGATTACATCTATATCCTGATCCTTAAGGATAATCATGGTAGTGGGAAAAATATACCCACCCAGGTTTATGGGTACCTAGTATACCATTTCCTTAGTACACAGACGTCCCTCGGGTGACTGTATAAAGAAACTTTCCTTTGTTGCCCCAATTGAAATTTCATGCTTCATGACAAATGTTCTATTGATGAATGAATGCGATGCACTAGAATCAAAAAGTATAACTGTAGGGTGATTGGCAATAGGAAACATACCCATCATCACTGGCTCCCCTTCTGGAATTTCTCCAGCTTGAATATAGAACACCCGTCCTATCTTCCTCTCATCTTTGCCCTTCTGAGCATTCTGATTAGGATTCTTGTTTGGTGCCTGACCCTGTTGTTGATTGGCAGGGGCCTTCTAATAATTTTGATTAGCCTGCCTAGGATATGGACATTCTCTAGAGAAATGACCAGTCCTTCCACAATTGTAACACGGATAGTTATGACCCTGGGACGTTAGAGCATTGCCACCAGGAGCATTGGTTGACTGTGAATTCGGATAGGTTATAGCAGGACGAACATTTGACTATTGCCCGGCTTGAGACTATGGCGGACGATAAGGAGGACGATTATGATGTACTAGATGATAAATCACCCTCTGCCTCTTCTGATTTCCCCCAAAAGATCCAGACGGCATACTCTTTTTCTTTTTGAGCTCCTTATGCTGCCGATACTTTGACTCTGAAGCAATTGCAATATTTATGGCCTCATGGTAAGTGACATTGGTACAAGTGGTCATCATAGTCTGCAACTTGGTATTCAGGCCTCTCATAAACCACCTCTTCTTCTTGGCATCAGTATTGACATGTTCTGATGCATATTGGGACAGATGATTAAATCTTCCCACATACTGCATCACAGTTTGATCTCCTTGCTTCAAAGCAAGGAATTCATCTAGCTTCATAGCCATCACTCCTTCAAGGATATAATGGGCTCTGAAGGCAGTACGGAACTCAGCCCAAGTTATTGGAATGCCAGCAGGTTGCATAGCCACTAAGTTTGCCCACCAAGCACTTGCTACTCCTCTAAGTTGCTGGGCAGCAAACGCAGGTTTCTAATACTCCATGCATGGAATAAGGTCAAATTTTTGCACCATGGTTTGAAGCCAGTCATCAGCCTCCAATGGTTCATCTGCCTTGGTGAACACCAGTGGTCTTGTGTCTGTAAAATCAACATATATAGCCTCCTGTCTGTTATGGTGGCGACCATGGTTTCCGTGCATTTGATTCTGATTACTCTGAGCCATCTCATGAAGCAAACGAGAATTTTCAGCCGTCACATTGACAAGTGCGGTTATAGCATCAGCTAAATTTGTTGGAACTAGTGGTGGATCTAGAATACCATCCTCATCTTGTGAAGTTCCAGGAACATACGAACCCTGCATACAACGCATCTGCTCATGACAAACCAGACTTTATTCACAAGCCTTTATTGAATTGCACAAAAGCTTACTCCAGACACATTACATAGGGTTTACTACTATAAACACCAGAACCTATAAGTACCAAAACAAGATACATAGCTTAACCATAATTAACTATTATACAACTCTACTCTTTTCTGTGATTACTTCAAACTTCAGACTCGGTATCCATTCCAGAATTATTACCGCCTTCATCATTACTTTCATTGATCATTACTAATTCTTCAGGATCTTCTTCTTCTTCTTCTTCTTCGATTCATTATCATTGGCAAGGATGACACCGGGGTCCATGGCATCAGCTTGGGGTTCATGATTTGGATTTAGTAGATTGCTAAGCTTATGAACTTCCTCATGCAGATAGGTATTATGTTCTTCTAAATCTTCTACATAGAATTCTAGCTCATGAGTTCTAGCTCTAGCTATATTTTCCCTATGCCAAGCTTCATTCCTTCCCTCCACCGTACGAACTAACATGCTTTCGCAGTTCCTATGCACGGTGGTGAGACATCTCAATTGATCCTATAGTTCTCCTACCTAGATAGCATCCATAGCCCTATCTCGAGTAGCTTGTGCTAACTCTACAAAAATCCTCTGTATCTCTACCTGGGGATCAGGCCTAGAGCTGCTATTGCTAGCACCGTCATTTCTAGGGGCAAGTTGGTGACGAGGAACTCCTTTGGGTCTGGTGGACTTACGGGGCGTCATCTTGGCACGAGCCATACTGTAGGAAACCAATCTAATCCAAGTAAGACCATCTGATCAAAATCTAAAAAGTAGCTAAGATGGATTACTTTCCTCAAACCAGACTCACTACTCAACTCCAGACTAAGAGGTGAAGGAAGTAACGAGTGAATTATTCATGATGCATGAATCGTTCTTATGAACAAAAACATCAAAGTTTATAAAGCACATAAACAACATTTATTTATATAGGGCATAATAAGATTACTACTCCACCACACAAGACCCTTTTAATCAAATAAGGAATGGTGAGAAAGAAATAAGATAAGTTAGAAGCAATTTGGACCAAATTATCAAGTAAGATTTAGTCATCCCAAATCATTTTGAAGTTTTTGTAAAACAATACAACAAAAAAACTTGTAACGATCTCTCTGATACCATTCTGTGGCAGAACCTCCTAAGTTATAGGGCCCACATGCACCTGTCACTGTCCGACAACCTTTGACATCTATGCATATGTTTCCATTAACTTAAAAAGACTGTCGGGTGTCCTTGGGGAACCCTGAATCATCCATGATTTCTGAGCAGGATCACGTTATAGAGTCAATGCAGTATTACAACATTTATTCAAATATCAGTACCAGAGTAAAAATAGCGGAAGTCTTACGATAACATAGTTTACAAACCAGTTGTTTCAAACCTTGTAAACTAAGTTCGATAATTATTACAAACCATAGTAGTAGTGGAGTGCCATAATTAACATATACATAACACACAAAATAAACATCCTGCCTAAGGATCACACATTTACTTCTCATCGTCAGAATGAATGATAGTCATGCAGCATGATCCAAAACAGATCTGCTCATGAGGCTCACCTGCAACAAGGGTCAACGAACCCTAAGTACAAAAGTACTCAACAAGACTTAACCGAAATAACACTGAGAAGACTCAAGAATGCAGGCTCAGGGATTCAAGGTATGGCTTTAGCAATAATCAAAGTTCTTTTGCATAAAAGCTCTTTTAACAAAATTCTTTATATAGAAAACTTCATAAGAATTATATACAAAGCTGACACGAGCCACGCTGAGATCATGAAACTTCATATCTAACACCTTCACAAGCCTTATTTGAGTTCCAGTTATTAGTACTACAATGATGAACAGTGAGTTGAGTCTCCATAACCGAGGAGCAACGATGATTCGAACCGATTAAGCCCAGCTGGGAATTCTAGACCACACGACATATGTAGGTTCTAGACCTACATATACCAACCTACCCTCGGATCCTCTAAAACAAGAACGGGTCCGCGCCACCCGAGAATATAGTACTCCACCATTCCAGCCCATTGCCATGTGGGTACACGCTATTCCCGCCATCTCTCCACTCCTAGTGCGCGAGTAGCCCTTCTTGTAATAGAATTGCCAAGTTCAGGCTTACCAGAGTATGTGGTTAGTACTACAAATTCTCACCTCATGCAATTCAACAACGGACGTGCCTCAATCGACATAGGCGGAAAGAACCCGCTCACAAGACCTCCATGTCTAGTGGCTCACACTCACCGAGTCCGCCCAGTCTAGATTTATTACTCCACATTCCCATATCACATGCTAACATAATTAACCAATGTTCCATTTAAAACTTGCAAGTGGTAGGTAGTCACCCGACTTTCATCGTTCTACGCATAGCTAAGCAAAACTAGGCATATACGAGTTTAAAACTGGTAATATGGTAAATATGGAATAACAAGGGTGGTAATGCACCAATTAGGCTCTTACTTAACTCCTAACCACTTAATGTAGTAATGGAAAGCAAAAGCAAAATTAATTTATAAAACACAAGGTAGGGTTGTATGCATCCGGGGCTTGCCTTCGTTGACAGAAAAATCCGGCTCCTGCGACGTTTCACAAGTATTTGATCCGACCACAACAAACGGATTAACCTCCTCAACAACTTGATTAACTACCACGTGTTCACCTTCGTTCACTACATGTAATAACAATGACATGTTTAACATGATGCAGAATATAAAACATGATGCTTGATGATGGATACAAAAATTAACAACTGGAATACAACTTTCCTTCGTGGTACGGTTACAAGTCAAACTAACCATTTTTTTTCGTACTACTTATATCAATTGCCAAAGATCATTACCAACTAATGACCCAAGGACACCACTCAATCAAAAATTCAATCAAAACCTAAATCATTAAAAGTTACTATTTGCTTTTATGAATGAATTATTTAATTAAGAATTATGAAATAAATCAACTTGTTCCAATTGACCTAAAAATTTTTGTAAACGTTCATCACATGATAACTAAGTGGCAAAACAAATCTCATAATTTTTGGATAATTAATTGAGCCTAGAAAAATCATGGAAATCCATTTATTAATTAATTGAGCAATTCTCATTACATTCAAAAAGTTCAGTAAATCAATATTTCATATTTTTACTAAATAATATTCATCACAGAGAGGTCACACAAAAATTTTCATAATTTTTTTAGCTCTAAATAAATCTACACAAAAATAACAAATTATAGCACTATTCAATCATTTCTGAAAAAGGAAAAATTCATTTTCAAAACACCCGCTCACACAAACAACTCGGAAAGAACTAGGAGCTCACACAAACAACTTGGGAAGAACCAGGAGCTCACATAAACAACTCGGAAAGAATCAGGAGCTCACATAAACAACTTGGAAAGAATCAGGAGCTCACATAAACAACTCGGAAAGAACCAGGAGCTCACACAAACAACTCGAAAAGAACCAGGAGCTCACACAAACAACTCGGAAAGAACCAGGAGCTCACACAAACAACTCGGAAAGAACCAGGAGCTCACACAAACAACTCGGAAAGAATCAGGAGCTCACATAAACAACTCGGAAAGAACCAGGAGCTCACCCCGAACGCACTGGAGCATAAAGCTGGATCGGAAGAACAACGGATGAGTGGTTCGACGTGCACAGGAAGCACCAGTAGCTCACCCTGAGCTCAATGGAGCAAAGAACGGGGCTGGAGAAGCAACGGTGAAGCAGGTCAACGATCTGAGCAACCACGGCGGAGCAAAACGTCGACGGTGGCGGTGCTCTAGCGATGCGGTGGATAAAACTATCAAGCAACAAGGTATAAGCACCACGGCATCAAGGTGAAGCTGGAGGTACACTAAGCAAGAGCAATGGCTCACCGGAAAAACGCTGGCCACGACGGCGCAAGCACGACGGTGAGGTTGCCGGCCAAGAGGAAGAAGAAGAAAGGCGCGCACAGCGGGTTCTCGGTGGAATCAGGCACCAAGACTCGGTGGCTAGGCGCGCAAGGAGTAGGTGGAGCTGGAACAAGCTTTGCTGAAATGGTGGAGGCACTACGGCGACGACAAACGCACGATAGAGAGCGGGCAATGGCGACTGGAAAACAAGAGGAGAGAGAGTGGAGAAAAAACGGTGACGGTGAAGTCCTTATAGAGCGGCTCAGAAGCAAGGAGAAGCCATGCAGGAGCCTTCCCGTGCTAGCGCGAAGCCAAGGGCGGCCACTGTCACGTCTGGAAGCAGAAGGAAGACGTAGACGGTGAGTTGGCTTCCGCGATTACGTTCATCAAAATTACCAAACTGCCATTCGATTTAAAAATCCAAATTACTCCCAAATTATGTAACAACTCAAAAATCTTCAAAAATAAAATTTGCTCCAAATTTAAAGTTCTACAACT
Organism: Miscanthus floridulus; assembly: GCF_019320115.1. Lineage (NCBI taxonomy): Eukaryota > Viridiplantae > Streptophyta > Magnoliopsida > Poales > Poaceae > Miscanthus > Miscanthus floridulus. The sequence goes on along the minus strand of NC_089581.1, from coordinate 93,610,429 downwards.
TTGCTTTTATAACCACCCCCTAATTCAGTCTACATTTTGAAATGCAATTTGAATTCAAAAAGGAAACATTTAAAGAATCTCGCCTTTTCAAATTACTTCAAATTTTTCATAACAACTTTGAAATCTCCAAAAACAAACTGTGTACAACTCAACAAGCTCTACACTTTTGCTTTTAGGCTCAACCCCAAAATATACTTAGATTTTGAAATGGGTTTTCAGGGTAGTAGAATTTAAATACTGAAAATCAGAGTTTCGGAAATTCAATTCAATACAAAGAATTTTAACTCAATTCAAGCCATACAAGTCAACACATGTAACATAAAGGTAAACTTGTTTTAGTGTATGCATATCAAAAATTTTACTAACACATAAATGATGTGCTATGCATATGATGACATGGGATGTTTTAGTATTTAAACACCCGAGGTGTTACAAGAGCACTCAATGCAAACGGAGTTCCCGTAAGTAAATAAAGTAAAGATTGAATTAATTAGCTAGAGAACTAAAAGTACCAATAGAAGAACCTGGATGTAACTCAAAGATGAATCAATTCGTAGAGGTACAAAGTCGAGAAGAATCGATAGGCTAGCTCCTCCTCAAATCTCTTTCATCTCCTCTCTACCTATTTTCTATAATTCAACCAGGTGAGAGCCACCTAGAGGAACTACTACAACTTGTGTATGAAATAATGAAGCTCTGGAGCGTAGGGTGTGTCTCCTGGAGGAGGTATGGGGGTCCTTTTATAGGGGGATAGAGTAGACACTAAGGAAACGCCACGTCACCGATCCGTGCCACTTTTCTTGATCACCGTCGCATCAAACCAACCTTCTTTGGGCGGTGGAGATCATAGAGATCACGTCTAGAAGGTACCCAACCGACCGTCAAAGAAAACAGGAAGAGAACCGGCTGTTTAGGCCCTGAACCGGAGCCGAACCGATGAAAAAATGCGATGTCTGCTCTTCTAGGGCGAAATCTAGGATTTTGGGGACTGGACCGTCTGGTTCGAGCGGCCCAATCGATCCTCCCGCGATCCTCTGTGCTGAACCGGGCGGGCGCCCTCTTTCATCGTCATGTGGCCCACCTGGCCGAACGACATCGCGATCGCCACCCGCGCCCAAGCACGCACTCCCGCTCCAACCGACACCGGGCATGTGTCCTGAGTGGCTCGCCTGCCGCGCTCCCGCCTCCACTCGCGGACGTGCGCGAGGTCGCGAAGTGGGCCGCCCTCCGCCTCACGGCCACTCGCGGTTGGCTGGCCAAGTCGATGGTTCCCGCCTGGGGACAATGGCTACGATGCGGGGCCTACCTGGTCCCACTGCTGCTACGTTGACTCTGGGTGCTGGCGTCAGCGATGCTGACGTCAGCACTCCTTTTTAATTTGCAAAAAATAATATCTTTTTATTCTGATCTCCAAATATAGCAAATAATATATCTGTTTCTATCGTCTCGACGAGCTCTTCGTAATGGTGCACGCTAATTCATCATTGAGATAGTTTATTAGGTGAAAAATTAAATATCCTGCAAAACAAGTGAGAGCACCAAAACTTGTAGAACTTGTTAGAATCAAACCCTATAACTATAGTTGTGATTCATTTCATGACAATTTATGCAATGGTTGATGATTAGATTTGGATTTTAATGACCATCAACAAGTTCCCCCACACTTGTCCTTTGCTTGTCCGAGTAAAGGTTAAGATAAACATAAATACAGCTATTCAAGATATGGGACTAGCATACTGATTATTCCAAAACATTCCTTGTACCTGCGGGATATGTGGTGCGGCTAACATATCTCCTTAAGCGGTTGAAAAGTGGAACTGTTCTCAAAGCGAAGTCATCTTCCCAAATTCTCATCTCAGTAACTTAGAGTTTTTTTAAAATTTCACAAGAAAAGCATAGTTCACTTATACTCCTCAAATGGTACTCTCAATCACTCAATGGTGTATGATTCCTCACCAAGGCATAAATTAGTATTGCCTTCTATTCCTTCCTACTTCTAAAAAGCTTATGTGGAGTTTAGGTAGGGATAAAATATATAGCATACTTACCTTGCATATATTGTAAAGTCAAATCCCAGATCCAGGGAGGGAAATGTCATACTCTTAGATCAAGATGTGCATGTGTGTGAAATATTTAGTGGCTAACCTAATTCTACTATGTCCTTGAAACATATTTCTCTTGTTGAAATTGCATATTTGCAAGAGCAGAGGCTATCTCTCTTTTTTTCATGGCAGGCATCTTTGTACCTATTGTTTTCAATGCTCTAGACATCTTTATGTCCATTTTTTAAATTTTTCTTTCTTTCTTTCTTTTTTCACTTTTTTTTCATAGCCCCATGTCTCTTTTCTGCAACAAAACTTTTCAAGAGAGATATTCACAAGGAGTTGGAGCATTTATTTGGTGGAATCCTAACAAAGATATTTTTGTGTTCCCCTAGTGTAGGAGTAAAACATTTTGAGGTGGATGAAAAGCATATTTTGCGTACTCCTAGTAGAGAGCAGCACATATATGTGGCGTGTACGTGATCTTAATCTTGGGAGCATGATAAATCTCTCAACAAGGGTCAACAAGACTTGACAAAGCTCAACACAAAGCAAGCAACTTATGTGGAAGGTTTGTATCCTAAAAGTATGTATATGGCTCTGGTAGGAATTTATCACCATGAGGAGTATGTGACACTATGGTTTTATAATATTTTATCAAAAACAAATTCTCCAAGTACCTTGATTAGAACCGGTAGGATTTCTAAGCCAGAACTATATCACACTCCACAACAACTTAGTCAATATATGTAAGGATAAACATTATGCATGCCAATCTTAAAGAGCTATATTCATATTCACTTTCAAAATTTTAACTTTAAGTGTGAAACTTTGATTCTTTTTAATTTGCATGTTTAAACAAGTGCAAGTAGGGAGTAAGCATATGAACAAGTGAAAGAGAATCAAACGAATTCCAGAAGTTGTGTGTAGTCTCCTTCACCAGTTCATGCTGTGCTTCAATGCCTTTGTTCATAATGGGAGTTGGCACAACCCCCACACTTCTTCAAGACTATACCTGGCTTTTATTCATAGATAGAAAATGGTGAAAACACGAGGGACTCTTCTGGTGAGAGACACCAGCGAGTCAAAATTTTATTGAACTATTGAATTAGCTTAAGATCTAGAAGGAAATAAGAACAAGATTGAACTTTCTAGATTGGATCATTAAATTGCAAAAATTCTGTCAAGTCAATTTCTTCTAATTTTTTAGGTTCAAGAAAACTTTCAAACGTTGACCATTTACCTTGAAGGTGTTACCTATATCATCTTGGAGTGTGATGACACCATGTGATGAGGCTTCAATCACCTTGAATGGCCCTTCCCATTTGCTTTGAAGTTTTTCATGACCGAAAAGCTTTACTCTTGAGTTGAATAGTAAGACCTTATCCCCAGGCTTGAACTCCTTATGCTCGATTCTCTTGTCATGCCATCTTTTGGTTTCTCTTTGTAAATCTTGGAGCTATGATAAGCCTTTTCTCTCCATTCTTCTAGCTCAGATATTTGCATTTGATGATTCTTGCCAGCTAGACGAAGATCCATGTTCCATCTTTGATTGCCCAATGGGCCTTGAATTCCATTTCAATAGGCAAATGGCATGTTTTTCAATATACAAGCTGATAAGGTGACATACCTATGGGTGTTTTATATGTCGTTCGATATGCCCAAAGTATGTCATGGAGCTTGTACTTCCACTTCTTCCCCATCTCATCCATGGTCTTTTGTAGAATGTTCTTGATTTGCTTATTTGATGTTTCAGCTTGACCGCTTGTTTGGGGATGGTATGGAGTTGCAATGTTGTGCTTGACTCCATATTCTACCAAGAATATTGTAAGGTCTTGTCGATGAAATGCGGCCCTCCATCACTAATGACCAATCGAGGTGTTCCAAATCATGAGAATATCACTTCATGGAACATCTTCTTAGCATGCCTAGAATCAGCAGCTCAACATGGTAATGCTTCTACCCATTTGGACACATAGTCCACCGCCACCAAGATGTATTCGGCGTCTCTAGACTTTGGGAATGGTCCCATGTAGTCAATCCTCTAGACATCAAACAACTCCACTTGGAGGTTGTTCATGAGTGGTATTGCATCCCTAACATTGATGTTTCCATGTTTCTGGCATCTACGCATCTTCTGACAAACTCCTTTGTATCTTGATACATCGTTAGCTAGAAGAATCCGCTTTGCCAGATCTTAGCATGTGTACGATATGCTCCATAATGTCCTACATAGGGCGATGCATGACATCTTTCTATGATCTTTGTGGCTTCAACCATGGGGACACATCTCCGTAGCAATCCATCAGCACAGACCTAATAAAGATATGAATCATCCCACAAGTGTAAACAGCTTTGTTGCTTAAGTTTCCTCTTGTCTTCCCCTAGTGTAACAAAACCTACAACCATATAGTTCACAATATTTGCATACCATGGGTCAGAGTCTGTTACCTTGAGGAGTGTGTCATCCCTTAGAGAGTCACTAATAGGTGACTCATGTGTTTCCTTATATTGAAGCCTAGACAAGTGATTGGCTACCGAGTTCTCTACTCCTTTCTTATTCTTATTTCTATGTCAAATTCTGGAGTAGGAGAATCCATTGGATCAACTAAGGCTTAGCATCTTTCTTAGTGAGGAGGTATTTAAGAGCAGCATGGTTTGTATAAACAATTACCTTGACCCCACTAAGTAAGATCTAAACTTATCTATTGCAAGGACAATAGCCAATAACTCTTTTTCAGTGGTAGCATAATTGAGTTGTGGCCTAGACAAGGTTTTGCTAGCTGTTGACGGTTGTTATTGTCAATCATAAACCGTCAACATATCCTACATATATACTTAATTCCATCACCAAACATAGGTCTAGGGGTTTAAACTAATGAATTCCATGAGCTTTGGTGAATATGTGAATGCAGGAGGATTATCTAGAAAATCGTCCCTAGGACACCATCATACTTCCGAACAATCATATCGACATCAACAAGTGAATTGACTCGCAAAACCTATGAAAAACAACTCAAGACGGGGTCCAAAAGCTTCCACCAAAGGGTGGGGCCCACCTATCACTAGACAGGTTGGCCGACCCCACCTGTAGGCTGGCCGGCCTATGGGGTCCACATGTCACGCTCTCCTTTCTACGTCGGTTTCCCACTGCCTTTGAGAGTCTATCTCTACCGTTGCTCAAGGTCGGTTCATCCAACGGTGATCGAGGGAGTTAACGCGGATCGATGATGTGGCAATGCCTTGCCCCCTACTCCATCTCCCTATATAAGGCGCCCCTACCCCATCTAGGAGGCCATCATCTCTCATTCAGATCAACACACACAGGAGGATTAGGTCTATAACTCTCCAATGTAGTAGATTAGTAGCTCGGGAGTGAGGGTCGAGTTGGGCTCATGCTCAAGTTCCGAATCTGGTCTTGGAAGCTCGGTCAAGCCTTATATCTTCACTTCTACATCTTGTAAGACATATTATCAATTTATCATATTCCTATCTACATGGCTATGCTTACTTTGAATATATATCTCGCTTCGTTAAGGTTATCATTACTTTTGTGTATGGGTTCATAGAGCACTTAGCCTGCTAGTTACCGGTTGGGCTAAGTAGCCGAGCCTCATGTAAGCACAGTGCTTATACGATGCTCTGCCTATGAGTGCGCCCTATTCCCTAGCCATATGGTAGAAGCAGGAGGTGGTAGCCCCATCTATCCTCTATAGTCCACCCCATGTGAGCAGGTTCTTAAATTGTAGGACCGTAGTCGCGTCAGTATAGTTATCTTTTGCGAAGCTCTATCGTCTAGTGGCGTCCCAAAGTGTACAAGAGTAGAGTTAGTCTTAGCTATAGTTGGATGTACTTTGACCATGTAATAAGAATATCTTAGGAATCTACCTCACCCAACGTTCTCCTGAGTTAACTAGCTTACATTATCTTAGTGATCTATCCCTGAGTGTCATTATGCTTAATTCCTATCATTACCTTTACCCCTTGCTTTGGTGATGCTGGTATGTTGACTGATAGATATTTCTTTATTACTGATGACACCAAAATTTGGTTGATGGGAAACCCTAAGTTTTGAAGACCATCAAGGAAAGCTAAAATATTCTGTGAGATCGGGTAACTAGATTGCCATCAAATTTGACTGGATAAGGTGATATCATGATCTCACGGGAATGGATCCTATTGGCAAGGACGGCAAGGCATGAGGCAAGTAGACGCATTAGACTTCATAGAAGGGAAAGATTGAAGTCCAAGTTATCGTAATTTAGGAGATTTTGTTTTCTTTACTAAGTTTGTAACCGGTCTTGTTCGACCAGGACTCGTAATCAAGCCTTGGGTATAAATATTGGACCCTAGCTATTGTAATAGACATCTCTACGATCAATAAAAAACCAGTACCTTTACTTTCAGCTTACACCACCCCTAGGAGTAGGAGTATAGTAGATTTTGGCGAGTTCTTCGGCAAGCAGGGCTGCCATCGATTAAGTCCGACCTCCGGTTTGTTTGTGAGTATCTGGCATGACTTACTTTATTTGTAAGGCTGCATCGGTTAGGTCTGACCTCTTGCAAGCTTTGTATAAGTTAGTTATCGTCAGTTAATTGTAAGGTTGCATCGGTCCGGCTCGTATCTCTTATAATTACTGATACAAGTTACCCTTGATTCTTATCAAAATTTGTACGGTTGCATCGGTCCGGCTCGTATCTCATATAAATTTTGATACAGATTAGTTATCGATTAAATCTATAAGATTGGTAGGGTTTCCTTGCTGCTTTTAATATATTTGTTATTTATCGATCTTGTTATAATTAGTACCTTACTATTTGTAACAAAATCACCCCTGCCCGATTAAGATTGAAACGGATCGGCTTTGTATCTCTTCAAATCATGTCTTGTCAGTTTTCCCTGTTTACATCTCGTTTTAACGATGGTTTTGGTTAGCTTAGCCATTTTGATCCAATCTTGATCGAAGATAGCTTGCGGTTAGGACATGTTTAACCCTAAGTAAAGCTTGCTAGTTGATAAAATCTGGTCTAGAACTGCTATTATGGCTGCCATCGATCCGGTCGACCCCCACTATTAACACTATAGATTGGAAATCATCAGGTAATAAGTCTCGCTTATGGTCAAACATAGCCTCTGGCTACATGCTATGTCTGCATCGGTTATTTAGCCGATCGCTTGTGCTTTCATGATCATAGCATGTTTTCACGATTCTGTTGAGTGTGTATAGATTCGTATTCCTTGTAGGTTTAATCTGTTATCTTTATCATGGTTGCATCGGTCTGGCTCAAACCCCCACTATTAGAGATAATTGGTTAGATTTGATAGGTGTATGGATTTATCCACGTTTAATAGTCGAGTGTTTGCATGTTGCGAGTCTTCTTTTACTGGAATCAGCTATTTTAGCCGATAGCCTACCTATTGAGAATGTATTGGCTATTCATATGCTTTTACTTGTTTTTATCTTGGTTAAAAGATAATATGTTTCTCAATTAATATGAATGCTCTCACGCCTATCTTTTTACATCTTTATCGTGTTTTCATGATCATCGGCTAAGTTAGGTCTATGCAATTGAGTAAATGATAATTGCCGATATGCTCATTTTTGCTTATCATGCACCATGAACATGCTGGGTATCGACTCTCTAGTCGATAGCCTTATTTCATTGCCTACTTAGCCACACATTTGGAATTGTCTAGACAAACATCGACATGTTCCATCTTAAATTACTGATCAATCTTGTCTCCTTATCAATTACATGGTCAAATTGACTGGCATGCCCTAGGTCACGACCATCCGGTCTGATGTCCTCCTAAGTCAGAGAGAGCTCGGGATCTGCTCCATGCTGTTTTCTTGGCTGCTAGCGTGTCGGCGGCAGGTCACCCTTTTTCGCCGTCGATAATTACTCAATAAGTCTTACTCCATTGTTTCCCTGTGGAAAATATAAAAACGATACCTAGAATACTCCCGGTAAAATGCTACAATGGTATTTTGTGCGCTTGCGGAATCCTTCATATTCTATTTGCACTTATAAATACCAACACTAGCATAGGATATAGCATAGTGCTTTTATCCTTGGTTTGGCCAAGAACGGCCCCCACAGCAAAATCACTAGCATCACACATGATCTCGAAAGGTAGCTTCCAATCGGGTGGTTGGATGATTGGAGCTGAAATGAGCGCCTTCTTGAGGATTTGAAAGGCTTCATGGCACTCATTGTTAAAAACAAAAGGTGCATCTTTAGCTAGGAGGCTAGTTAGGGGTCTGTCTAGCGATTTGAGAAAAGTTTTGATGAAACGCCTATAGAATCCTACATGGCCTAGAAAGCTATGAACGCCTTCACATTCATGGGAGGTGGAAGTTGTTCAATGACTTCAATTTTTGCCACTTCTATCCCACGGGCAGACACCTTGTGTCCTATAACTATTCCTTCCTGAACCATAAAATGGCATTTCTCCTAATGCTTTTCTTTACACTATTGTAATACTTTGTCTAAATTCTTCAAACAATCAATGAAGGTTTTGTCATAGACGGTAAAGTCATCCATGAACACCTCCATGATTTTCTCAATCATGTTAGAGAAAATGGACATCATGCACCATTGGAAAGATGCTGTATAATCCAAACGACATTCATTGATATGCGTAGGTTCCATAGGGCATGTAAAAGTGGTCTTACTTTGGTCATCGGGGTGGATTGGGATTTGGTGATATCTAGAATAACCATCAAGGAAACGAAAGAAGGAATGGTTCATGAGGCATTCTAACATTTTGTCAATGAACGACAATGGGAAGTGATCCTTCTTAGTGGCCTTGTTAAGTTTCGGTAGTCAATGCACATCCGCCACCCAGTGATAGTTCATTAAGGAATGAGTTCATTCTTTTCATTCCTTACAACCATCATCCCTCCTTTCTTTGGCACAACTTGGACAGGGCTAACCCACTCACTATGAGGCATGAGATAGATAATCCTAGCATGCAAAAGCTTAAGGACCTCTTTCTTAACTTCTCGCATAGCATTGTTAAGTCTCCATTGTGGTTCCCTTGATGGCGAAGAATCAGGATCGATAGGGATACGATGAGTGCAAAGAGTGGGACTAATCCCCTTGAGGTCTTGGAGTGAGTATCCTATGGCCGATTTATGTCTCTCTAGAACAATGACAAGTTTACGGGTTTCTTCTTGAAAAAGCTTGTCACTTATGATAATTGGAGTTTCTTAGTTGTTGTTGAGAAAGACATATTTTAAGCTAGAAGGAAGGGGTTTTAGCTCAATTGAGGGTTGTGGTGGTGGCACCTCCGTTTGATCTAGTTTGACAGGCTCTGTTGGATCCTCCTCTTCTTAAATGAAGTGTTCATCATCGAGAGCTGGTTGGGACAGTCTTCTAGAGATGCCATTAGAATCCTCAAAGGGTTGTTTAGGCTTGGGTTCTACTATCGTGTTGTTTAAGTGAGCAATCGAAACGACGATAGGAGAATTTCCTAGCTTTAAATTCAAGAGACCCTTTGGTTTTTATTGAAAGAGTGTCCGTAAAGGTACACCAATCAAGAGGGACGTGTCTAAAATGTCATAGATCTAAAAATCTAGATGGTACTCGAGCCTCTTATGTGCAAAGGAATAGACCTTATGACCCCATAACTTCAATAGTAACTCCAGAAGGAATATGGAAAAGCTTATGAGATGGGATCAAGGATTCATTAGGGCAAAGTTTTTCAGCCTGAGCCTTTGAAAAATATTATCTCAACGGTAGGACTATAGTGAGCCTCTATGGTGTGTTCGTTAGGATGCAAGTTAGAACATCTGAGGGGGGCAATGATTCAGGCTACCTTAGTGGACAACTCCATTTCTACCAACCACTCATGGCTCATGATGGTTGAAAGTCCTTTGATGTTCCATTAGGAAGGAACCATTGTGTGGGTCATCGTCATCCTCAAATGGTGCAGAGTGCACCAGAGGCTTCACTTGAACTAGAAATTCGAAGCATTCCCAAAATCTTCAAGGGATCTCCCTCAATTTCAAAGAGGGAAACATAGAAGGATGAGGTTCATCATCTTAAAGTGTGGTGTGTTCCCTCAAGGAGGTTCTTCGACAACCAATCATCAGAAGAATTCAAAGGAATTTTGGATTCGGTTGCGTTGCCTCCTCTTGTTGGTCGAGGGGCTCGACTTCTTCTTCTTCAGGAAACTCATAAAAAATGCTAGCGTAGGGGGTGTTTTCAAGGATTTCTCTAGAATGACTTTCCCTTCACTAATGGTTTTGTGAGAATGAACCTCCTGAAGATATGTCGAGGTGGAAAGTAGCTTCCTTGCTAAGACCAAGATGAAAGTGATTTAAAAGGACGTGGTCAAGCAAGAAAAGGTTTGAAGATATGTCGAGGTGGAAAGTAGCTTCCTTGCTAAGACCAAGATGAAAGTGATGTAAAAGGACATGGTCAGGCAAGAAAATGGTTTGGAACAGAGTTAATAAGGCTCATGAACCTAGCCCAAGCTGCTCCTAATGTCTCATTCTCCTTCTGTTGAAAGGTAAGAACTTCTATTCGTAGAGCGGCAATTTGAGAAAGGGGGAAGAAAGCAAGACAAATCTATCTCGAAGTTCATCCCAATTTCCATTTATGCCTCCAATAGTATGACATACCATTGTTTTGCCTTCCTAAAAGGGAGAACGGAAACAATTTCCATTTAATGGTCTCTTGTGTCATGCCAGCAACATAGTCACAAGGAACATAGTTGCTCAAATTCACAAAGATGGGTTGTAAGGATTTTCGTCTTCTATGCCAGAGAAGGATTGCTCCCAAACCATGGCTATGAAAGCAGGACGAAGCTTATATCCATCAGTAAGAAGGGCATCGAAGATGGTGGAGGCTCCAATAATTCACCCTTCAGAGCCGAAAGTTGAATAAAAGGTGTGGAATCAATGTGTGGTAGGGGGTGTTGAAAAAGATAAAGGGATATACAGACGACTTGGTTTTAAACTAGCACAGCTACCATTCCTCGGTAACAGCACTAGAAAGCTTGTTGGTATTTTTTATTGCACATAGAAAAATCCGTAAGCGCACGGATACCGCTGTAGCTTTCACCCGGGAGTATTTTAGAGTATCATATTTATCCATAGGGAACGCAAAGTGTTCTAGTAAGGATCAAGATCGTCTAAGGATAAAAATAGAAAAGTGTTTTGTGGGTAGGGTAGAGAGGGATTTTCTATGGCTTATACTAAGGATCAGGCTTACTTTACTTACTTTGGAGCAATAGTACCTTTCCGACTCTCGAAGGAGGTAGAAAAAAGTAGTAGGGGAAGGCTGCCTAAGCTCTGAAACACCAATCCGAAGTGATGGATTACAAAGGCCTGACAGAGCTGTCACCCTGGGGCTACCACAACTAACCATGAGATTAGGTGCAAACTCAGATAAACACTAGCCTAGACACACGTCTACGCTAATAAAGTTACTACTCTATTCCAGATCGTAATGACTAGAGCACTCAATGCAAGCGGAGTTCCCGTAAGTTAAAATAAAGTAAAGCGAAGTTCACCAAATATAGCAAATAATATATCTATTTCGATCGTCTCAACGAGCTGTTCATAGTGGTTGCACTCCAATTCATCTGAGATAGTTTTATTTGGTGAAAAAATTAAATATCCTGCAAAACAAGTGAGAGAAACAAAACTCATGGAACTGTTAGATCAAACCCTATAACTATAGTTTGTGATTCATTTAATGTCAATTTTATGCATAGTTGATGGTTAGATTTGGAGTTAATGACCTCAATAACAGCGTTCAAAATCAAAAAAGCCATCCTTTTTGATACACTATACTATTTTAATTATCAGGTTTACAATACCAAAATCTATCAGAAATTGCTACAGTCATGATAAGCCTTGTGAGTGTAGCATCGACTTAGCACTTAAGCGACTGGACAGATCGAAAGTGCAATCAAGCCCTATTTGTGGGTTTTGGTGACGAATGACCATGCATTAGAGGACTAATGAGATTTATCGCAGATGACAGGCAGGGAATTTAAGATCAAGGATGTTATACATAATGGAGGTGCCCCCAATTTACAATGTTGACAGCTTCAAACTCAAAGGATGTTTAAATTCTTTATATTTTGAATTTGAGTATAAGAAAAGCCGTCCTTAAATGGGTACATAATGCTTAAGCTAATATGTGCTGCCAAGTGCTCAATCTTTCACTTACATCCTCAGTTACTCAGCCAAGAAAGCCAGCACTTCATTCTTTACCCTTGCTCTTGCCCGGTGTTGCAGTGTCCGCACCTAGAGAGAGGCACTGCCATGAATTATAGTGACCATTGGGCAGGGGGTATTTATACTTTTCCCTTTCCCCTCCAACGTTTCTCTTCTTCCCCAACCGTTCAGTTCGTGCAGAGGCAGAAAAGTGCTTTCTCTCTCTCCTCCATTGGTGACCTTGAGCTCCCAAGCTTCTCCATGATTTTGCATCAATCATGAGAGAAAAAGGTGCAAAAATCGATTAGAGAAGTAGAGCAATACACTAATTCCCAACTATAAAGACACTGGTTCATGTTTTAGACGCTGGTGGTTGTGTTTGTTACTCTTGAGCTTGGCTTCTAGCTGACTAGAGCGTCACTTGTGGAGATTGCCAACTTATGTCAAGTGCCTCAGGTGGAGGTTTTGTAACCAACTCTTGCAGCTAGTCAAACTCACCCTTCATATCAAGAGTTAACTCTTTGACTTGAGAATGAGGACTAGGATTGGAAAGTGGCACCACACTAAAGGCCTTAGT